>NW_007731609.1:130717-154539 GCF_000696425.1 Galeopterus variegatus | reverse complement strand
TCTCGGGAGCGGGGCTCAGGCGATGCCGGCGGATTTTCTTCACTCAACGAGCAGAGCATCGATGACGTAGTTTCTTGAACACTACTGACCCAAGTGCTGATGGTCAGTAGAACAGAGCAGACCACTGGACACAGACCCTCCTGTTGGTTCCTACTCGTTCCGTGGACAAAAACACAACCAACAGAATGAGAAAGGAAGGGTCATTCAGAAAATGGTTTCCAAAAATAAGCAATTTTTTTTAAAAGGCAAATATTCGAATTATATTCTTTGGAAAAATATTCTTCACATAGATTAAAGAATAATTACACAGAATGAAGATTTTTTTTTTTGCTTTATCAGATATGAAGAATAGGACATTTTAAACACATTTAGCAATGGAAGAGCTTAAAAGTTGTGACCTCAAAAACACCCTTTACTGAGAAAATGGATGTAATCATTTTTCGTATTATAATTCTTAACATGCAACTTCTACTAAAAATTAATGAACAGAAAAGATAAGCATGCAAATACAAGATAAGAAATAAAAATACCCAATAAAGTTGTGAAATTATTGCCCAATATTATTGTACCAGGTAAAATGCAAGTTAAAACACTTTGTTTAGCAGGTGGTGCTGTGTCCTGTCCATTTTTGTCATAGTTTGGCAGGATTTTAAACTTGGCATGAGTTTTCTGTCGAGCACTTTAACAATACTATTGGCCCTCATATCTAGGTTCCACATCCATGGATTCAACCAATCACATATCAAAGACATTTGAAAAAAATTGCAACTGTACTGAACATGTACAGACGTTTTTCCCTTATTATTCCCTAAACAATACAGTATAACAACCATTCATATAGCATGCATGTTGCATTAAGTATGGTAAGTAATCTAGAGATGATTTAAGGTATATAAAAGAATGTTCATATGTTATATGCAAATACTACACCATTTTATATCAGAGACTTGAGCACCCATGGATTTGGGTGTCCGTGGGAGGCCCTGCATCCGCCCCCCTGTGGATTCTGGCAGACAACTGTATAGAGTAAGAGTTTCGGCACATCTGGATATTTCAACCTAGCAACTCCACGGAAGAAATATCTCCTAAAGAGAAAGTTTGGGATATAGTTGGTAATGTAAACAGAGAGTTGTCTCAGTCTTGTGTGTAAAAGTGAAAAACTGGCATTTATCCTAATGTACAGGGGCAGAGAAGCTTAAATAAAGGAGAGAATATTGGAGAAAAGCAGATGCCCATAACCATTGTAATTCCAATGGGCTCAAAAGAATTATGTGCATTAAAAAAGACTATAGAAGAATGTTTCAGGGCTGGCAGGTTAGCTTGGTTGATTATAGAATGGTGTTATAACACCAAGCTCAAGGGTTCAGGTTCCAGTGCTGGCCAGCCACCAATAATAATAATAATAATAATAATAAAAAGAGTATTACAAATGTTAACCATGTTTACCTCTGAGAAATATGCCTCCATTTTACAAGGTAACAATAAATTTTATAATCAGATAAATACTTTAAATTAACTTAAAAAATATACATTATGCCCCTTTAAAAACACACTTGTGGGTATATATGTGGGGGAGGGGAAAGGGCACCCAGTAGATAAAACTGAACAAGCAGGGTCCCTGTTGTAACCACAACATTGTCAGAGGAGAGGTCTGCTCCAGGGCTGCAGATTTCCCAGCCTGTCCACCTGTGCAGGGAGGCAGATGTCCAGTGGCCTCCTAGAAGGGCTGACTGCCTCCTCCTTGGACCACAAGAGCAGAGGCTGCAGGATCGAGGTCTTCCTTTGGCTGCCCCTTAAGCAGATGCACCTTTGGGCAGGGGACATCAATTAAAGATCAGGCACTGAGCAAGAGGCTGGTGGGTGCCCTGCAGCTGGGTGACCTTGTGTGCTGCACAGAAGAGCCCTGCGTCTGTCTTTATTGATTAATCTCTATTAGTAAACCTGAAGGATTGACAGGCACATTGCAGGGCTAAAAGACATAGCCATAGGTGTTAGGGAGCCAGCCAATGTTCCCAATTAAGGTCCTGCCTCATCATGAAAGAGCCGGTGGCATGCTTGGCAATGCAGGACCTGGGCCATGGCTCAATTCAGCTGGGTGATTATTGAACTGACCCTTGCAATTTTCAAAGAAAGAGCACTTCCTTTCTAAGATCTGACCTTTGCCTGCCTCTCCTCTGAGCAATTTTCCTACCCCAGGGAACGCTTGTGGAATCTGACTTTGAGAAGCACCATGCCCACTATAGGCAGGAAGACGAGGCTATGGATTAGATGTTCAAATGAGGCTTCTGTGCTCCTGGCTGTAGGTCCTGGGCATTTGTGACTAGATGAGACAGTGAAAAATATAAATGTAAAGGCTAAATCAAGGAGTGGCGTCCCATTTTCTGCAATGCAACAAAAAGTGACTTTGGCAAATCTATTTATTTGAAATGGCAATACGCAAATAAAGAAATAAAAATTCCAGCATGCAAGAATGACGTGGATAGACGTGCAAGCAAAGAAAGGCAGAGATACACATTCGCTTTGCAGAGGTGCCAAGGGAGGGGGCTAGATTCGGAAACGTCCTTCAGTGAAAGGTCTGGTTCCCAAAGTAAGTGAGAGGAATCCCTGCTTACACCACTAATAGAAAAGCATGAAAAATGCTGACTCGCATTTTTATCTTAAAGTTTTTTGTTCTTTCCCTCTTTGCTCATGATGCAGTTTCTCGATGAGCTGCCATCAGGAGAGAAGACACAGAAGTCAGCAGCTCACCTGTGTTCTCAAACTTCTGTGTATCTGAGAAAAACCTGGGAACTTTGTAAAAATGCAGAGTCCAGAGTCCTGATCCAGACCTACTAAATCAAAATCCCTGGGTTGGGGCATGAGAATCAGGATTTTGATCAGGTTTCTTGGATGAGGAACTCTGATAAGGACAGATCAGATTGCACTTAGGCAGATTCACATACAGTAAATAATAGTAATTCTAGCTTTTGCAAAATATACGTATCCATTTATTGCATTTATTTAAAGACTATTTCTAAAAATTGGAAAACTAACTATGATTGAAGTTCTCTGTCTGGATATCCATGCAGAAGTGTGGAGCTAACCTGCAGATGCTCACCAGTGCATTCATGAGAATGAAACACACACAGCTGTGTCTCTTGAATCTTCTAGCAGCTTCTCACCTTCCAGCCATAGGATCTTCTTGCACAGGCTATTGGGAGGAGTCAATAAGATTGTATACGTATGTGCAGTACCTAGAATGGTGTCTTGTGTCAAGCAAATACTCAGTAAGTAGCTCAATGAGTTAGCTTTAGAGGGAAAACTGTGGATAAGTAGCCAGAGTATAAGCAAGAATGAGACACACGTGTATGTGCTTAGATGAGACAGTGTGTGTGCCTACCGTCCTGCACGGGGCGGGCAGTCAGTGCTGCAATGCCAATGTCGTCACTGTAACGACTGTTGTCATTATTCTCTGTGTCCACAGCCCTGTCCGATTTAAACTCTCATCATCTCTCCCTTAGTGGGCTGCTGGGACCCCCTCACCTGGCCGCACCCTCCCTCCTGTCTCTATGGAGTTCTGCACACGCTAAACCAGCAGGTGTGTGACAGGGCTAAGCCACCTGGAGCTCATCTCTAAGGCACTTGTCCTCTTGCTCTCTTGCACTAACACTTCACATCTCCCCAACTTTGTATACAGGACAAAGACCCATCATCGCAATACAAACTCTGGACTTGCCCACCTTTTCAAATATTCATGTGTCCAACCTTCAGATTTAGACTCTTGTCCCCGAACAGTGCTGTCCTCCTGCTGCAAGTCTGGATCACGTAGCCTCTGCCATCAAAACGTGCACCCCCTCCTTTCCCAGCCCTCCCTGTCTTCAAGGTCTTCCTCAGCCTGACTTTCTGCAGAAGCTGTTCCCGTATCAAACCACCCTCGTCTCCTCTCTTCATTAGGCAATAGTCTGTAATGCATCTGCATGTCAGACTTTATTTTTTTAAGGAAACTACTCATCTTTTACATTGCTCTCTTGATCCCTTTCTAATTCTGTTGCCTGTCTGTGGAGACAGGACCTGTCTCATTCTTTTACACGCTCCATATCTTCTACACCGGAGCCCAACTGCATGGTTATTCTGTTCCTGACATGAAAACTCACAGCAACTTTATGAGCTGAGTACTATTATTAGTTCCATTCTACAGATAAGAAAGCTGAAGCACACAGAAGTTAAATAGCTTGCCCAAGTTCTCACATCAATACTACAGAAAAGCTGGCATTCAAATCCGGGAGTTTGACTACAGAGTTTGCTGTTTTAGCTTCCTTAGGTTCATCGAATCATTAATCATCTTGAGCTTATCTGTGAAACCCCAATTTGGTGTGACATGTTTTCATTAAGTCTTATTCTTGCTATGGGAAGAACTCATGAGAGGTCAGCCTCAGGAGAGCAGACACTTTGGGATTTCACTATAACAATGACGTGTCATAGTCCTGTTCCCTCAAAACCCATGGCATATTTCACATGCCAGGCCTAGGGTGCACTTCCTGTTGTGGTACAGAGTAGAATGAAGTACCAGGGTCTAATGATGGTCTGGGTCCTGTTATCTCACAGTGTGCCCATGCAGGAAAAAAAATGGCATCTCACCTTCTCTGTCACTTGAATGTACTGGAAGTCACAAAAACTTCCGACGAATGTCCATCCAAATGCACAGGTTGCACAGACTCACTTTGGCCCAGCAAAATGAACCGACCTTGCCACCTCACCTGGTGGCTCTGAGCCTGGATTTACAGGATGCCTGGTTGTGTCTTCAGTAATGAAACGGAAGCACTTCTGAACCATGCCCTTTACTGTCCAGAATTGGGAGCTTGGGCCCCTCATTTTTCTGTACCCTCCCCAAGAGTACTCTGAGGAACCAAGGAACTAGCCTCCAAATGTCCCACCCAATATGATATTTGAAATCTCCTATAGGAAAATTGGGGAACCCTGAGCTACCTTGGCCTGAAACTGTAGACCCAGGAAGCATTGAGAGGTGCTCGGTGCTTGTGTTGGACTGTGACAAATGGCAAATTATATTTCAATTGGATACTAAAGACTCTCAAATTACATCGCAAGATGTAAAATCACAATGATGCTAAATTACCATCACAAACCAAATAAGAGTAGGCTAAGTTCATATCCTAGCTACAGTGAGATCCAATCATTAAAAAGTAATCTACAAGCTTCTATCACTTCTGGCACACTGCTGTAGAGATGACTGAGAAGTTTTTCAGTAGGGCCGACCCCGTGGCGCACTCGGGAGGGTGCGGCGCTGGGAGCGCGGGAGCGCTCCTGCCGCGGGTTCGGATCCTACATAGGGATGACTGGTGCGCTCACAGCGCTCACTGGGTAAGTGCGGTTTGGTCGGTCTCAAAAAAAAAAAAAGAAGTTTTTCAGTAAATGTTCCATTTGGTCCAGTTTTAACTGAATTTCCAATTAGACTTTAACCCGTACTGCTGTGTGAAGTCCTTCAGATGTCGGACAGAGATGGGTTGTCCCCAAATGCCTCTGAATTCTTCTGCAGTCTGACCTCAACTCTACTTTGCACCTTCATCTTTACCCCTCACCAACCATAGTGAAAACTAATGAGTCAACCATCAGCTGGTTTCTCAAAACAGAAAGCTGTATCCCTACCTGGAATACGCCCGTCCCAACTCAAGTCTATAAAAACCCTCCAAGGCTCAGCTCACAGGCCGCCGTCTTTAGAAAGCCTTTGCTCCTCCCTGGCTCCCAGTAGACTGTGTCCTTTTCCTAAACGTGCATCTCCTTTGCTCACTACTGTCGCGACAAGAGGCAGTCGGTGTGGTGGAAAGCAAGGACTCAACAGTCCAACCTCGTAGGTTCCCGTCCCAGCTCTGACACTTCCTGGCTGGTGTGAACTTGGGTACGTTGCCCCACATCCGTTTCCTTAGGTTTTAAAACAGAGGTAATAATAATTCCACCTCACAGCACTGTTGAGTTAATACAAGTGAAGAATCTAGAACAGGCTGTGAAGGTAAGAAGGACTAAAACGTGTTCGTTATGGTTAGGAGGCTTCTCATGCTTTCACCTTCCTCCTGCACACCCTCCCACAACTCTGCAGAGGTTGGAAGTTGCCAGAAGTTTCTCACCCACATATCAAAAGTGCTAGTGCAATGTCCTGCATATGGTAACAAATAAGCAAATATATGGAAATGTTCATTATTTCCATGAGAATATAAACTTTCTACAAGAAATAAACTAGCCTGGATTTAGATTATATCTGAAGCTGAGAACCAAAACTATTATCTAGATTGTTCTGACCTCTTCACCCCCTACCAATAAAAACCTCTTTGTTTCAAATATATGGTGATTTTGTTCTTTGTATAACAATCGGAAATCTGTCAGCCTGCAATGAACATAAAAATGCGGATGGTAAAATGTGTAAGTATAAAGTTGAAACCCCGTTATCCCTCTAAGCATTGTATTTGTTTCTGTAGCTTAGGTAAATGCTGTGGTTACTAGTTAACTAGTCTGACTCTAACAAGGATCATGAAATTCACCTACTTTTGCAAGGGAGACTCATGGATTTTGTTGATTTTTTTCCATTTACTAATCCTATTTTATTTATTTTTATTTTTTACTAATCCTGTTTTAAAACAAACACAGTAAATTTCGGTTTTGTATCAATTTTTATTGGTCTTTACTAGGTGGTAAACACATCTTAAGTGACATGAAAACACACAAAAACTATTCAAGGAGATGAAAAAACGCTCTGTAGATAGTTGGATAGTATTTCTTTTACATTATCAGAAATGGGCTGTAAAATTCTTAATTACTATAAATATCTCATTAGTATTTATTTTGAAAACTTACATTATAAAAACAAATCACAGAATAAACAAGTATATATAAGACTACGTAAAATAACCTTTTCCACTAAATCATTGCATTTTAACTTTCATATTCTAATTTTGATATTTTTTGCCTTAGTAGTATGTGATTAAAAAATATTTATATGTTCACAAGTCTGATTACAAGTTTCCAGATGATCAGAAAGCAGATTGATAGAACTATTAATGGGACAGTAAAAGCATACATACACTACCTGGGGTTCTTTACCACAAAAGCCCTTTAAAGCAATTGTTAATATTCTCACCTTATTTCCAAAATACTGGGCAAGATTAAAGATCATCATTATTTCTAATATTACAGAGTTTGGTTTTGACTTTGCAGATATTATTTATCAAAAACAACTTAAACCAGGCAGATGCAATAAAAAAGTGCACAGTGATCAAAATGCCAGTTAATACAGAACCTCCAGTAACCTACAGCATGAATATATTAAAAATACAAACACGTTCACTCTCCTATTCATGAGACAATCAGTGGTGCTGGCTCCTGGGCAGTAAACACCCAGGGTAAGTCACTCTTACCCAGAATTAACTCAAATGGAAACCTACCAGCCTGGTTAATTCCTTGTAATTGAAAGTTATTTAATGACATGGGTTCTCCAACAAGAATTTTTTAACTTTTTTTCCTTCTGTTTCTAACTTGTTTACTCTCACTAATTAAAGAAATGTGTCCTGTTCGAAAACAAACAAAAAATAAATTGGATATGTTGGTAGAATTGCCCGAGAGATCTCGCCAAGCACGTGTGGGTGATTTGACACAGAAGCTCCCTTCTCTTTTTGCTTCAATAGCTGTTTTAAGTTGCATGCGGTGTGGCCGCCACGGGCAGTGCAGCTCAGAACAGGCGCCCTGGTCCCTCTGAAATGCAGGGAAAGCATCGCAGCCTGGGCTCTGCCGCGGCTGCTGCAGAGACTGATCTAAGGAGAGGAGTGTCACTTAAGACTCAACTTTCATTCTACGCTGTCTGCAGTTAGCAGCAGAGAAAGTTTAATTCTGAACTGTGAAAAGATTCAATAAGTCACCACAAATCACCCCGACTAAAGCCCAAACTGAGTAATTTACACAGTACTTTGTGATCTTCAAACAGTTTGCAGTGGGCAATTATTCATGCCCGACATGGGGCCGCCGGGTCCAAGCTCCTTGTTTGTTCTAAGGCCGAGGAGAGGTGTTTGAAACCGGCAAGAGACGACCAGGGGCCCAGAGATCACGGCTAATGTGACACCCCCAGGCCTAATCTTCTTAGAGCACTGGGATAAAATAAGTATCCATTACAAAATCAGCCTTCATCCTGCCCCCTTCTGAGCCCGGCCACTCTGATAGCCAGCTCGAAGACAATTGCCTGATTCTAGACTTAATCAGGTATTAGGAGCCCAGGCAGAAGGAGAAGGGGCTAATCTCCATATTTAGTCCATCTGTACTTGTGACCCTGAGTTGCCTGCCCCTGACAGATCAAAAGGAATTGGCAAAAATCAGATTAACGCTGCAGAAAAGAGAGGGAGGTTCAAGCCTTGTAACAGCCAAATTTTTTTCCTCCCTGCCTTGGTCATATATACATGTATTAAGACCATGTGGTTAATCCCATGAGCTTTCAATGCATTGTGTTTGTCTTTTCTTCTTTCTCCTTTCTTTCAACCAAAAAAAAAAAAAAGCCATTAAAGTGAAATATTGTATTAATTATAAAAACAGGAGATGCGGGCATGGAGGGCTGGCGGAGCTGCACAGATTTAGAGGAGTTGAGGCACTGGCTGTGCACGCAACTCACGGCCGCTGGTCCACCTGGGAAGGGCACAGGCCTGGCGTCTCCAGAGCCCGGACACACGGCAGAGCCATGTGCAGCCGGCGAAGCGAGGAGGTTGATTATCAATACAGGCCAGAGCCATGCGATGACATCTGATCTCCCGGCACTGCCACCGTGCTGCAGAGCTCTACGATGGAGAACATATGGGATTCGCCAATTAAACCCACTCTTGCTTCCTCCTTGAAAACATGCTGCTGCGCTAGGCAGAGCAGGTTGCTGTCCCCCTCCTCGTCCTCTAGCCTGTGTCACAAATGCCATTTTGCCTCCGTGGCTCTCGGGCTGCACTCTGCACACAGGCCTGGTGGCTCAGGATGCGGGGACAGATGGGTACAGAGAAGGACGCAAGAGGGACTAACTCTCGTGCGGCTGTCGGAGGTCACCTGCTGTTTGTAAACAGTGACATGTGGCCACCAGCCGTGTCCTTCAAGCTAGGAGAAACGTGAGTGCCGAGAAGTGGAGCGCGCAGGCAGGCTGCCTTGGCTCGTACCCACCTGATGAGGAGCACGCTGTCCTCGGCTTGGCAATTCCCAGGCAGGGACGGGGAACTCACTGGTGGGACGCCAAGGCTGAGGCCAGGGGAAACTTTGTGCAAAGCACCAACTGGCTCCTGCAAGGCTGCAAAGTCCCACGCGGGGCCAGCGAGCTGTGTGGCCGCTGGGTTTTGGCGGCGAGCGCACCTCATTAGACGGGATTAAGTCATGATGCTGGGAAGGATGAAAGGTGAAGAGCGAGGCGCCAGCCGCAGGTCGCTGCGAGTGTCATCTGTGCGCCACGCCATTATTGACTAGTGCCCATGTGGGTCGCACTTTTCAATTACCGGTTGCCTGAAAGGGGGCCGGTAATTGCAGAGGCTGGGGCCCGAGACCAGCATCAGGGGAGCCCCTAAGCCTCCATCTTCTCTTGATGCCTGACTCCGGGATGTTCAAAGACAAAGGTCCAGAGCCCGTGGACCACACCGAGGACGCCGGGAGGGGGACGAGGCCATGAATAAAATGAGTCACGAGAAGCACACCCACACTGGCGAGGTGGCCATGGGTGTGGCAGCAGCCGCTGGAGAGGCGCTGGGCCCCCAGTGTCCCGCTGGGGTCACGCTGGTGAACGCCTAATGCTGCGCGCTCCCTTGCAAGAGCGGGGACGGTGCTGCGAGGACACCCGGGCTCCCCCTGCCAAGCCCTGCCCACTGCGGCCCGGCCTCGGCCAGAGGCACTGGCATGGCGTAGGTTCTTCATCAACCTGGACTCGCTTTTCCTCTGCTCAGATTCTAGGAAAAGAAGAAGACCAACTCCACATGTAAATAATTGTAAGAGCAAGGAGGTAAGAAGTTCAAGAGGATTTTAGATTGTTGGGAAGACAGAATTGGGTAGGGTACAGCCCCTCTGTGGCCAGGGAGGGACAGACCAGGTCAGATAAACATTTGGAATAAAAATAAAGATTTGTTAGATGACCTTCCTGACCTGCCCATGTTTTTCTTTATCTGTTTGTAAAGACTTTTTTGTTTTAAATTGGGGTCAGGAGAACTTAAATTTCTCGGAGAGATTAGGGAGAAGCCCTCCGTGTCTGAGCAGCATGCACGAAGGTTGGTGTGTGTGGCAGTGAGCCACTGTGTGGGATTTTAGGATTTGCAGGTGATCACTCTCAATGGGGCTGAGAGTGCCAGCCCTCCCTGAGTTGCCCAAGCCAGCTGGGGTAGAAGAAAGCTGGGCCTCGCTTGGCTCAGAGCAGCACATCCTTAGCTTTGGAAAAGACTTCAAATTTTTTAAAAAATAGAGGTTTAGGTATGGATTGAAAATATATATATATGCATCACTAGGAATTTGGCCTCCACAGCCTAAGTGGAGTTTCTACTTAGACAGTTGCACTGTCAAGGTGCCCTTCTTAACTCTCAGCAGCGGTCAGCTCAGATCGCCAGCTTCCGGCTTCCCTTATGTGTATTTAACATGTGCGTGTGTGAGGCTGAAGCTGTGCTGCCTCAGAGACTGCAGACCTTTCAGTAACAGTCGTCGGATGTGCAGCCTTTAACCAAAGTGAGTGCTGCGTGCATCCAGGTCCTCGGGCTGTTCTCTGCTGCTGACCTCCACGGGCCTCACTCTTCCTCTCTAGCAAAGCCAATTCCAAAGCCCCGGCCTCAGCCAGCGAACACGCTGTCCTGAAGGGAGCTGGTGCCGAGGAGCAGGAAGCCCAGCACCGTCGGGCCCAGAGAGGAACCCCGAGAAAATGGCATGGAAATGTGTGGACCCTAGCTGGAGGCTCTCAGTGCGCAGGGTGGAGCTGCTGTAAGGGGACACCTCCCTCTCTCGAAGGCTGGTGACCCAGGGGACAAGGGACCCTGATGTGTGCCCAGTTACTTCTCACCCATCTAACATGGGAGCTGGGAGTCTCGGCACTCTGACTCTCTTCTCTTAGTTATTGCCTTCGCATGGAAGAGATTCTGAAACATTGAAGTGGCCCCGTGACACAGACGCAGGAATTCCTGCCTCAGTTTCCTAGTGACAGAGCTGGGTTCCGCACTCTGAGTCATTTGCCATATCTTTAAATCAACTTCCTTGAAGGTGAGAGACTACAGAAGTAGTAAAGATGGAACCCGATAGATTTCAGTACCATTTTGTCCCTTCATCTGGATTATGTGGCGTGTCCTGTACCTCGTGCCCAAGGAAACCACTAATGATGCAACATCAGGCGCAGGAGCAGGTCACCCTGAGCTACCCACGTTTGGGAGCCAGGCACTTGCCTTCTAAGGGAAGGGGGACTGGGCCGGAGGATGCTCTGCTCCAGCCAGGTCCGTGGGCCCGCCAGTCTGTGAGGCTTCTGCTCAGCCCTCCCTCCTCCTGGCCGGGGCTACAGACTTCAGATGACCGCCAGCACGCATGCAGTGCAGATGGGAGACAGGTCCTAGAGAGGTGGGCTATGCAGAAACACTTGTCCCCTAACCGCTACAGAGAAATAGTGCCCTGTACCTTCGACAGACCACACCATTGGGGAGGATCTTTGTGTGAATGTACATAAATCGATTGTAAACACCAGCACCAATCAATCAGCTATGGGCTTTAAAAGAAATAAACAGAACTCAATTGAAAAGATTCAGTAATAATTTTCAAATAATGAAAGCAAGTTATAATTAATAACTGTAAATATATGTAGAATCTTCTATATGTAACCAAGGTAAAGCTATAGATCACGGGAAGACGTGATGTAACCGTGTGAAATATAAGAATGTATAGAAACACACATGTTCACATAATGAAACGTCTGTTTATTAAATAAGCTCATTATTCCTATTCAGGGATTTAGGATAGTGTATCGGTCCTACATTGCCAGGTTACATTATTAGAAACAGATGAAGAAAATGCTAACAGTTGTGTTGGATGATTAATTGTTATCATGCAAGGCTGTGCATTCTTTTCTGGCCAGTCCTGGCCAGAGCTCTGTCACCACCAGGACAGTCTCAGAGATCTATGGCTTCATACCACAGGCAAGGGGTCTGTCCCTGCAAATAAAAGTAAAGGGGGAGCAGGGCCCAGCATTGTGTAGCATGTGCTGTAGCCCATTGTTGTTCTTTTGAGAGAAAAGACATGAAAGACCACTCTGTTTTCACTCGTGGTCAGTCTATGCTTTGGAAATGACAGTGAGAAGCTGCAACATCAGGCTTGAAGGTGTGGGAGCTGGATGGAGGGGAGCGTAGATCCCTGCCGAGGTAGCTCCCAGGTCTGCACAGCCGTGGCCTGCCGTGGACACACAGGGAAGACGTCCACCTTATCTCCACCTGTACCGTGTGCATGCACAGTGAACAGGTAATTGTCCCATGCTGGGCCTTGGCTCAGAGTAAACAACCAATGTATAAAAACATTATTTAACCTGAATTATCTAAAAACAATATATAACACTGTTTTTTTCCATGTGAAATGATGTTCATCTAATGAAAAATTGTCCTAGGTTTCTCTGTTCATGGAAAGCCCCCTTCCTGTCACAAATAGCCCTGTAGAAGTCTTCCATCAGAAAGTGTGGCTGGTTTATACCACCTGTCACCCCGAGATGGGCCCTGTCCCTCTCTTTAAGCCCCTAAGTGCCTTTGAGCTCCAATGTATCCCCCAGTGTAGAGTACATTTGGAATGTCCCCTGGAGCATTGAACATTTGTTGAATGACTGAATGTGTGACTCATCACTGCCTCTCTCAAATCTTATCTTCTGCAAACAAGATTTTACAACCTTGAAGCCCTAGAGAAGCAACAGAGGAAAACTGCACTGAGCCAAGAAGTCGACCCTGGCCGAACAGTAGTTAAAGAATTCTTTCTTGTTGATTGACATCACATTTAAAATTTCAAAAAAGAGCAATACGGAATCCTAGCAAGTTATATTTCCAAACTGAAATGTTCTAAAGATAAATCGTCCAGCTCCATTCTCAACTGAATCCTGCAGTGACAGGAAGCTGTGGGGCTGCAGGACAGAAGGAAGGTGGCTCCTGAGTTCCCAGGAGGGGTGTGCTGGGGCGGCTTATCCCACACCTGGACTTCACGGGCTTCAGAGCATCCCCCTGACTTCTGCCCAAAAGAACCAGGCCAAATGGGTCATACGCTAGGGTTTCCGGAAGAAAGTCTCCTGGCGAAGGAAATGCCTTCTAGTTTTTCAGCAGTAATGGAGGTCTTCTACCTCCTCCCTGCCCATTCACAAAACATGAGAAAAGGGTTAGACCTCTTTGGGGCCACTGCGCCCTCTAATAGAGAGAAGATGGCCCACAGTGTCGTGTGCCACAGAAACTGCCCTTTCTGAGTTGACTGGGCACTGAAATGCTTCATCCCATCCCATTTGATTCTTCCAGGCGTCTGTGGAGTCCACAGAGCCTATTCTTTGTCCTCAATTTACAAATACGGTAAGGAATGTGCAGAGAGACCAAAATATCCGATTAAGGCCAGAAAGAATAAAAGTAGAAAGGGCCCCTATTTCCAGGGTTCTTCCTAAATAGAACATTAAAATAGAAGATCATAATTAGGTTGTACAGAGAGTCAACCAAATTCCCTTAGTTTATAGAGCACTATTTTTCCCATGGAGAAGGAATTTTGCCAAGCAATGTTATTTTTATTTGAATTTGGATATATCAATGATTGAAACCACTAGCTATTTTCGATAACCTGCTATGTTTAACCTTGACAGTGAGATAATCTTATTCCCATTATGTATATAGTGACACTGAGACTCATCATGTCTCATCACCTGGCCCGAAGCGGCCAGAGCAGGTGCTGGGATTCAAACCCTCTCTCCAGCTGGCCTCTCAATGGGAGATCAACAGAACGGATGAACCGTGTTCGCAAAACATAACCTCCCAGGCAAACGTGACAATGCCATTTGGGCCACAAAGAGGTTCCTAACGGTAAGTACAGGAGCAATGGGTTTCTTCCAGGTTCTAGCTCATTCTCAGGACATGCCTCTATCTCATCCTTCCACTCAGTGATAGAAAAGCCACAGAAAACACACAGGTCATCTTTCCAGGGACTCTCTTTCCACTCCCTTCTGGAAGGTGATTATTTAGCAGTCTTCAAAAGGCTTTCAGTCACCTCTTAATTATGCAACCCACCCTCTGATTATAGAGTGTGCAGTTTCCCATAGCCTTGCAACCATTGGACTGTCCATGAACTCATCTATAAAAAGGGAAACAGAGAAAAGCCATCCATTCCCTGAGTTACTAATTAGCCACTTACATGTAAGGTTTCTTGGGGAAAATGAGCTAAATAAAAATCAGCAGCATCTAACCATTGCAGGAGACCACCCTCTGGTGCTGGGTTAAAGTCATGTTGTGTCTCCAAGTGCCAGCCTTGGCTCTGCTCTGGACCTCTCACTTGCAGAGGTCAGCGAGTCCCATCCTGCAGAGCGGAGACCATAGTTACACGCACCGCATCGGGTTAAGGATCAAGTGAGAATGTGCGTGAAGCACTTAGCACAGTGCCGGGCACTCTATGAAAACGCTAAATGAGATCTATGGATAATGAAAGTGACGTGATGGTGCTACTAATACTTTATCCACACTGCTACAGAGTGTGGATAAACAGGAGAGTAGCCACCCAAACCTCATCAGTAGGTCACGTCACCACTTTCCACAGTGGTAACCAGCCCCAGGCTTCGCAAGCTGAAGGGGCCTGGCAGGGGATCGCTGGGTCGGGGTCCGAGTCAGGGCAACACGGCAGTGCCTAAAACTCTTTCTCCCGACTGTTTTTAAGAAACAGGACTTTCTTTCATTCTCACTCAGGAGCCATGTCATTTCGCAGATGTCGTGAGAAGGTGCTCATCAGCTAGTTTCTTGTCACCTCGAATCTTTAAAGCTGAGCTCCGCGATTAAGACGATGTGATGTGGCTCTTTATATTACTTAAACCTCATTTGCCCAGTGCCTCTCAGAGCCCTCGGGGTCGTGGTCCCTGTGCACTTACTGCGTTCATGTTAAATGTGCATGTGGCTATGGCTGCCTTATCATGAAGAGCGCTCCTTTGTGAGCTGGGAGCTCGTAGGGGTAGAATTGGAGCGTGCGCTTTGCTACAAGGAAGGTCAGTTCACACATCCCGCGTATGCTCGGCTGGAGTGTCAGCACTCACATACATACCCTTCGTTTCCGATGAGACGCAGCTTTACAGACTAGGAATGTGGCTGGTGGCCCTGCCACACATCCATCTTTAAAATACAGCAATCAACTTGGTGTCATGGATGAATTTATTTCCTGTGTTGTACTGAAGACACAATAAAGAATGATACAAATCCCAGCTTTCATCTCCAGGAGGACCAAGCCAGCTCTTTGACAAGGCAAAGTTTGCACAGTGACCAAGTCTACAGAGAGTCTGTCAACACTGAAGGACGACTTTGCGAGAAGGTCACAGACTCAAATGCATTAGCGAGGCTCGTCCGTCTGCACTGTGGCCCCTGATTTTCCCCTCAGTCTCCAGCAGCAGCTGCATATTAGATGACTCCCCTTTAAACTGTTAAGTGCCGCTGCTGCTGTTTTATCGGCCAGTCGCCAGTAGGCTCAGGGGAGAAGTGCTATCTCCTATGGCCATGAAAATTGATATTGAACATGGGAGGAAAAATCTCACAAGCTGATAGCAATTAGCTAAAAAGGATTTGCAGCTCCATGATTCATCACGCCAGGGGACCAAAGTCATTTGCAGACACTGTTTCCAGAGTCCCTGCACTCTCGAGCTCTGCCTCTGTTTATCTCTCACACTGGGGTGTGACATTTTCTGCTTTCAGAGCCCCTTTCTAGAACAGAGGCTGCTGCCACTGGGTGATTCCCTTCTGTCAAAGATGCTTTAGTCAGAAGGTGCTCGAAGTGGTGCTCAGATTCTTATTTATATTTTAGATACTTGTGTTGGAAAATAGAAGACAATTTCTTTAAAAGGTGTTTTTTTGTTGTTGCTTTTTAAACAAAGTAATTTGTGACTCTGGGTAGGTAAGAAAATTACATGTAAATTAATTAATAAAAATAATAATTGCTAAGGTACTAGAAGTGTCTAGAAATCATTTTTTTAAGACAAAACCACCAGTCCAGGTAACCCTGCCACTTTATTCTTGACTGCTGGGTTACACTGACACCCATGCCTTGGCTCCGATGGCCAGTGACCAACGTGGGACCCGTGTTCCGCTGGAGCCACCATCCTGGTCTCTGCTGTGTGGACCTGTAGCTGTGGTCACTGATGTAATCGCTCCTGAGCACTCAAATATAATGATATGCTGCAGTTTCTCTGTTTCTTAAGTGGATGGAGAGTTTGCTCGCAGGCTTTTCACAGACGATGCAGAAATGTGTGCATCAGTACTTGGGCACAGATTGAGTGGCCTGGATGTAGAGGTGAGACCCAGTCCGCCATGCAAAAGGCAAACACTATGACACGAGAGAAGGGAGAGAGGGTGCCAACCAGTATTGTGCAGCACAGATCTCAAAGGAAACGTTTATTTATATACTTCTGTGCTCTCTCTGCCTCTCTCTCTCTCTCTCTCTCTCTCTCTCTGTCTCTCTCTCTCTCTCAAAGGAAACGTTTATTTATATACTTCTGTGCTCTCTCTGCCTCTCTCTCTCTCTCTCTCTCTGTCTCTCTCTCTCTATATATATATATGTATATAAATACTATATTTTATGTTATTTATTTTAACTTCAATGAGTGTGTATATAATTCTATTTTTCCACACTCTTCTGAAAGTACCCTCATGTACACACACACTGAAATTAAAGCTTATTAGAAGAAGAAAATACCATGAACAGAGAAGAGAAGGCCACATTTCAACTCGTTACCAGCTAGGGAAGTGAGGTCAGAGCGGTGCTGCACTACCTCACGCCACCCATCTGATGGGTGCAGAATAATGCATCACATACAGGGTCGGCTGGGATGAGGGACCCCTGCTGATGGCCGTGCTCAAGCAACCACCAGGAAGGGCAAATGGGAAACCAGAGAGCCCTGTGCCAGCCTCCCCATGCCTGCCCATGCCAGCAACCTGTGGGCACCAGGCTTCGCATCCCTGAGCTCCCCTGGGTCAACTGAGGATGGTGCCAACCACCTGTGCTGGCTTTGCTGTTTCAAACCAAGCTGGCCCTTGCTTGACTCATACACGTTTTATCTCAGATTTTCTTGTGCAGTCAAGCCCTGCTCCGGGAATGACATTATGGCCAGCAGGAAACCGTCTGTGGAAGGATGTGGGAAGTAAGAAGAGGAAGGAATGCAGGTGTGTTGAAGCACTTTGAGAAGTGCAGCTACCTCTGTGGAAGAGTGGTTTGAAAACAGGGGTCGAGACAGAACAGCCACCTGTTTAGGGTTGCTGGGTCACTGCTCATGCCCAGAGACAAGAAGATTCTGGGCAGTGTTCCCTGCACATAGTAGGTGCCCACAGGACAAGTGTCAAGGACAGGCTCCCTGTTCCCTGTCTTGGAGGCAGGACAGGGAGAGGTCAAGAGCACCAGTTTCTATGGCACATGTTTGGCAAAACTAAAACTGTTGCTCGGTTCGGGTGAGTTAGAGGAGGGGGTGACTAACATTGGCAGGAGGGTGCTTTCCTTCTGGGCATTAGACAAGGATTCTCAGAGTCCAGTGGAGAAGAAGAGCGGTGGTAAATGCAGTCCAACTCACCATTGACTTCAGTATGATTCAGATGAAGCTCCCTGTGTCACTGTTCCTGGAGTCTCTAGCAATTTGATTAATTTTGCAGTCAACTGCATTCAGTTTGGATTTAACGTAGCGACACTATTCCTCAGTTGCAAAGCAGTTGCACTCACTGCTTTTATAAGAGCTGGAGATCGAGGGGGTAAGAGCCTCTCCATTTCAGCATCTCTGAATTCCTCCCTTGCAGATACCACGCCGATGGGTAGTCACGTGCCGTGTGCAGGCTTCCAGAGTGAGCTTCGGCCCCCCATGTCCTCCGTTCACTCTTTCTCTCCCTCCTTCCCCCGAGGATAGGCCCCCAATGCTGAAACTTTCTGCTGACTACCTCAGAAATGGTCTCTTCTGTCTGTCCAGGGAGTTCCAAGCCCTGAGAATTCCCAAACACAAAACGCCCTTCAGCTCACTGAGCTGCCTCTGCTCCCCTCGTCTCCTGTGTGTTGTTCTCTCCGGACGATGGTGTGTTTGCTCATGACTCCCCCGTTTATTTGGGCTTGTGAACCACTTCCTCCCCCAAGCCAAATACAAGCTCTCAACACACAAGGCTCTTATCTCATCAGATGTGCTCCACTTAGTGCACCAAATAACCACCCTGTGTCTTCAGTTCCGAGCTTGAAGAATCCTATCCAACATCGCACAGGGCCAGGCGAGATTACATTACAAGCGTTTGGTGGGAACTGAGCTGAGTATCTAGATGTGTCCCTTACACAATGTATCGATGCACGACATGAGCGCTGCTTAGTACAAGTGCTTAGCAAGCCACGCTCAGAACTGCTGAGGGGTCAGAATCCTCGTGTGAGATGTGCAAACAGGTCAACATATCCATTACCGGGAACTGGATCTCATGACCTTGGTTTTCTGAAAGGTCGAAAAGTAAAATGAAGCAGGAACATGTGAATGCGGAAGGGCCAGTTGGGGAGCACATTCAGGGAAGGAGGAAACGCGAGCACAGAGATAGAATGGCACCCTGGCGCTCTGGAGTCCCGGGCACTCTTCCCAGTCTGATCGCTTTGCCCTTGAGAAGGCCGGCTCCCCACCGACACTGAGAACTGGGGCTAAGAACCTGAAATAGCATTGATGACCTCAGATGATGTTGGAAACATGGTCTGAGGTCACCTGACACCCAGACTGCAGGAGAATTCGGCCAGTAAATGGGGACACTGACAAGTGAAGCTTTGCACGTTCTGTTCCTTGCTAGCAGCAAGCCCTTCTTGGTACAAACCTGTGCCTCCTTAGCAGGTCCCATCCCTGCCCTATACCCTTCTGTTCTCACTGATGTTGCATTTATTTCTCTTGGATACTCACAAGTTGGAATGTTCTTAGGGCATCACCGGTGAGTGTAGGGGCTGAGTGTGGCCTTAAGCCAGGTGGCCTGAGTTTGAATCCTCCCTATAAAGTGGACTTGCTGTGCAGCCTTAGGAGGTTTCAAATCCCCTCTGTGCTGAGTTTTCTCAGCATACATGGATCTAGGCACAGTACTTCTGCTGCAGGGTCTTCTTATGAGTAACCCAGCTTTATTTAATATAGTGCTTACAACAGTGATGAGCTAACATCAACTTCTTATTAGTGAGAACTGAACTAAACCTCCCAACACCAAGGACAGTGATGCACACACCAGAGCACCATAGTGTACAGAGCTGCAGTAAGTTTTTCATCCCTCTCCGGCCACTCATCTCTCACTCAGCTCCAGGATGGGCCCAGGGGCATGGAGAGAGGTCCAGGTAAGCCCAGGGGTTGCTGCCCAGCCTTTCTGGAAGGTGCAGTTGGAAGCCTCAAGTCTCCAGACCCAGGTGGCTCTGGGTGCAGGTAACACTGTGACCTCCACCACAGCAAGGGCTCAGAGGAGCCTCATGCCCGGAGTGCAGGTGCTCCTGCAGCCGCAGGGGCCCATGAGGGGCAGGGCGAAGGGGCATGCTCTTCACCCATGTCTCCCTGCCCACGGATTGTCCTGAGTGCAGGTCAGGAGGTTTCTCGCAGGAAGATCCTTCAGGACGGATGTGTCTGTCACACATAGAAGTGACCAACTCAACCATGCATCCATGCATTGTCTGTTCTGCACCCTTGACTCCTGCTTGACAGACCTGCCTAATACATCCTTCTGAGGTCCAACAAACACCAAACAAATGCTTCGCTGGCTTTGTCTCCTTAAAGGGACAGATGTGTGCTTTACACTCACCCCAGGAAGCTCACTGAGCTTCGAGGTGCTCCTTGCAGGTCAAGGCCTGTAGGACAAGAGTTGTCCTTGGGGAGGGGATTCAAGCTTCACTGATATAAATCTTCAAGAGAAGCCCAAGGACTTGACTTTGGGGCAAGTGGGGCATAGTAGGGGCTTCTGGAGCCTTCCCTGGGCTTCCTGTGTGCAACGGTCAGGGATGGATGGATGGCAATCTAAGCTGCTCTGGACCCTCATCCTTGTTATTTTCTTCCATGCTATATTAATTTATGATTTAAAAGATGATCAAAGATGCTATATTAGTTTTTTGTGGCTGTGGGAACAAATTACCACAAACCAAGTGGCTTAAAACAACAGAAATTTGTTCTCTCACAGTTCTGGAGCCCAGATATCTGAAATCAAGATACCAGCAGGGCCATGCTCCATCTGAGGCCTCCAGGGGAGGATCACTCCTGCCTCTTCCAGCTCTGGTGGCTCCAGGTGTTCCTGGGCTTGTGGCTGTGTCATTCCAACCTCTGCCCCCATCTTTTCATGGCCTTCATCTCTGTGTGTGTCTTCACCTCTTCTGTCTTTTGTAAAGACAGTTATCACTGGATTTAGGGCCCAATTTAGGGATTTATTAGCCAGATAATCCAGAATGGCATCATCTCAAGATTGCTAACTTGATAACATCTACAAGGACCCTTTTTTCAAATAAGGTCATATTCACAGGTTCAGTCAGTCAGGATGTAGACATATCTTTTGGGGCCACCATTCAAGTCACTAAAGATGTCTGTAGAGCCATTTAGGAAGTAGAGTAAATCTGAGCAAGCTGTTTTGTAGACTTAAGAGAGACACAGATCATTTACCCCCTCTGACTCTAGAATGCACATTATTGAGTATCATAAAACCAAAAGGGAAGAAGGGAGAAGAATTCTTCACAAAGGTTTTCACGATTTATTTGATTTTTGAATGAAACCACATTGTTATTTTACCAACCTTATTTTTACTTTTGTGAGTATAATACAGACTTTCCATAAATCATAGTGAATACTATTGCCGTTTGCTGATTTTGCAGTGACGATGAACCTTATGTTCATAGAATTTTGATCGTTTTGGAACTACATTTATTTATGGCTTTAAATAAACAAAAAAGCAAAGTCCCAGTATCAGACAATGTGCAAATACTCACGGCTCTTTGTAAGTGGAAAAGAATTTGCCTTCCCCTGACTCTTTGCTTGTGCCTTTGGGTCCTTGTCCCAGCACCTATACCTTAGGGGCCCCTGGGTGTTTGCTGAATGACTACTTGTGGGATATGAGTGCAAAGAGGGCTTGGAGTTGGGAAAAAGTGGTAGGAGATGTGGCTGGAATGCAGTTTTCTTTGGCTTTAGAAGCCACAGGCAAGGAGGCATTACTTGCCTCTCAGGAGAAGGAGAAAAGCTAGGAAATTTTAAAGCAAGAACATTTTAAGAGAAGAGTCAGAATTTGGACAAGGCACTCCAGCTGTTGGGGCATATTATGGGTTGAATTGTGTCCTCCCAAAATTTTTGTGTTGAAATCCTAACCCCTGGAACCTCCAAATGTGACCTGATTTGAAAATACAGCCTTTGCAAATGTAGTTAGTTAAAATGAGCCCATATTGGAATAGCATGGATCCCTAATCTAACATGACTAGTGTCGTTGTAGAGAGAACACCACGTGAAAAGAAAGAGAAATGTATAGAAGGAAGGGGGATGAAGATATAGGGAGAATCTAGAACACAAGCAACAGGAAGAATTACCCGCAAAACACCAGAAGCCGAGGAAAGGCCTGGAGCAGAGTCTCCCTCGCAGCCTCAGAAAGAACCAACCCTGCCAACACCTTGACTTTGTATTTCTGGCCTCCAGAACTGTGAGCCAATAAATTCCTGTGTTTACGTAACTCAGTCTGTGACACTTTGTCATGGCCCCTGAAGACTGGTACAGGAAGCCTCATAGTCAGCAGATATTTGGGTGCCTGGTAATCCACTGGGCATTGTAAAGCCCCTGGCCAGGAGGAGAGTGAAGCACCGTTTAAGGCAAAGAGGAATGCCCAGAGAGGAATGCTTTCACACCTTTCTCAAATAGTAACAGATTCTATAAGTTCAACTTTTAGCAACTCTCGCCAACCTGCAGGAGTCTGTCTTTCTTTTACCCAGCATGAGTCTTCCTATGGAGCCTGAGGTCCTGAGGCATCACAGACCCACATCCAGCACGTCGAGACACACAAACAACTACAACTCATCCAATACAAAATAGATTATTGGAACAGCTCTATAGTTATTAAGTCATGTAACTCCACTCCCTCATAAGTCCCCAGGCCCAAGTAATTTCAGTGGAGAATTCTAATAAACATTTAAAGAAGAAATAACTCCAATTCTAACAATCTCTTCCAGGAAATAGAAGAGGAAGAAATAACACACAATTCATTTTATGAAGCTGGTATTGCCTTGATATCAAAACTACACAAAGATGGTATATACATGAGGGTACTTCAAAAGTTCACAATAAAATGGAATTGAAAGATATTAAGACTCTTCCTCTGAACTTTTTTTTTTAAAGTTAGTATGTGTCATTTCTTTTTTTATTATTTTTTAATTTTTTAAAATTAATTTATCAATATGCAATGTAGCTGATTTTCATGTTCCCCTGAACTTTTTGAAGTATCTTCTTGTATGTGTGTACATGTGTAGAGACACACACAGTAGAGACCAATATCCCTCTTAAATATAAAGACAGACATATTTAACAAAATATTGTCAAATAGAATTCAGCAACATGATATGTAAAAATAAAAAATATGCAACTTGATCATATAGGGTTTATTTCAGGGATACAAGTCTGGTTCAATACTCAAAAATCAATTGTCATAATCCACTGTACTAGCTGGCTAAAGAATAAAAGTAACACAATTATATCAATTGATGCAGGAAAGCAATTGATAACATCCAATAGCCATTTATGGCCTAAAGAAAAGTAAAATCAGAAAATTAGGTAGGGAGGAATACTTTCTTAACTTGACAAGAAAATCTACAGAATACCTCCAGGCAACATCATGCTTGATGGTGAAAGGCTGAATGCTTTTCTCTTAAATTAGAAACAATGTAAAATATGTCCTCTCTCACTGCTATTTAGCATAGTATGGAGAGACCTAGCTAGTGTGATAAGGCAAGAAAAAACAAAATAAAAGACATAGAGATCAGGAAAAAAAAACAAACATATTTGCAGAAGACATATTGGTCTACATAGGAAATCACAGAAAATCTACATAAACAATCCTAGAATTCATGAATTATGTCAAGATTGTTGTAGATAAGATAAATACTCAAATATAAAAATAATTTGCATTTTGATATACTAGCAATAAACACAGAGACACCAAAATTAAAAATGCAATATTATTTACAGTCCCCTTCCTGAAAAAACTAAGTACTTAGATATAAATCTAATGAAACATGTACAGGAATCTTATATGGAAAAATACAAAATGTTGATGAAAGAAATCAAAAGAGATTTAAATAAATGAGAGCTATGTTCAAAGACTGAATACTCAGTATAGTAGTGATGTCAGTTTTCCTCAAACTGAAATACAGATTTAATATATTTTTTTGTAAATATGGACAAGATTTTTCTAAAATTTAAATGAAAGTCTAAAGAACTACAATAACTCAAATAATTCTGAAAAGGAAAAATAAAGTAGTAGGAATCACTCTACCCTGTTTCAAGACTTACCACATAGCTGCAGTAACCAAGACTGTGTGATGTGGGTGGAGGGACAGACACAGATTCATGAAACAAAATAGTGAACCCAGAAATGGGCCCACACGAGTACAGCCCACTAAGTTTTTACAAAGGT
>NW_007731609.1:127466-128716 GCF_000696425.1 Galeopterus variegatus | reverse complement strand
CTCAAAAGATACTGAGTCGCAGAACAAATGGCAGAATAAATGTGCGCGTGTAATTTTACAACACGTAAAGCCGTCATCTGTGAAGTTGGCTGGCACCGCGTCAGCGTAAGAGGTAAGATGTCTGCGACAGTGGCCGGCGCCACACTAGGACACGGGGAACGAGCCTGGGAATGGGGAGGAGAGAGAAGGGAGACCCCAGCAGAGGCTTTCAGATTTTTATTTCTTTCTAAACCCTGAAGCTAATACAGGAAAATGAGAAGATTTGAAAAGTGAGTGGTTGATACGAAATGTGGCTTATATTTTTTCTCTGTAGTTTTCTGTAGCCTTAAATTATGTTATCATTTATGGGTGAGGGAAAGACACAGAGAGAGACAGAAAGAGAGAAACAGTGAGAGAGATGGAGAGAGGGGGCGGCCGCTGAGGCGCTTTCCTGGAGAGCAGAGGACCCAGGGGCTGAGGGAGGGCGTGACAGCCTCAGAGGCAACACGCGGAGAACATGCCAGAGTCCTGAGCCTGCTGATTTAACTGCATTTTGCTTTGAAAATGAATGATAGATTTGGAGTGATTTCTGATTCAATCAGAAGAGGCAAGTGTGGATATTGTTCAGCAAGAGAAAAATGGAGAGCACCCCTCTCCTGGCAGGCTGCAGCTCTTGGTGACAAGTTCAAGGGACACAGAGCTTTCTCATGGGGCCCTGCATTGGGGTAATTGCGGTGTTGGTGAGAAGGTGATGAGCATGCACCGTGGCCAACAAGATGCCTCTGCCCGGACCCCCGCAGGAGGCCTTGAGCGGTGTCTGGGTCCTCATTCTCAGCTTGTTCCCTCTCCCTGTCCCCTCTCCTGGATATGGATTTGGGGGCTGTGGGTGGGGCTCAAACTCAACGAGCTCAAACCAAGGAGTATCAAGCCAAGATAGGCTCAGGAGGCCGGCCGACGTCCTCCCCAGGGCCCTTCTGGCGTCTCTGTGGCTACATGTGCCAGGGGTTTGTGCTCACGGCCACACGTGCCATGACTTAGAAATCTCTCCCTCTGAGTGACATCACAGCATGTTATCAAGGGGAGTACCAGGAATATCTTGTTTCAATCCTCGCGGTTTTCCAGAGGATGTGGTTGAGACTCAAGCAGCAGAGAGATTCCACTGAGGTGCCGAAGGGGACCTGGCTCCTGACGGTCAACCAGGGGCTTCTGGGGCTCTGATGCAGCTGTCTGACCCCCTTAGGTGGTTGGCAGGGACCTGCGGGACAGCACAC
>NW_007731609.1:106575-126840 GCF_000696425.1 Galeopterus variegatus | reverse complement strand
CAGAGGATGTGGTTGAGACTCAAGCAGCAGAGAGATTCCACTGAGGTGCCGAAGGGGACCTGGCTCCTGACGGTCAACCAGGGGCTTCTGGGGCTCTGATGCAGCTGTCTGACCCCCTTAGGTGGTTGGCAGGGACCTGCGGGACAGCACACATTGAGCCCAACTTGACTCGGAGCAGCCTGTGCACAGCAAGATTTGGTGAAAAACTTACTAATGGCATGGGACTCCTTTTTGAGAATGAAAATGGATTTGTTTGAAATCACTTATGGTTAAATATTATTTGATTAAAAAACAAGTGCACTGTATAACTGTTGCCACAGAGTTTGGGACTTCTGCAAATAGGTACTTGTGAGGCAGTTCTTTGAAGCCTGAGCCCCTGAGGTCTTGGGGATCTGCTGTCTGTCAGCAATGGTGGGAGGGAGCTGGAAACCATCCTGTCCCAGGTGACCCGTAAGATGACCACAGCCACACGGCCAACACCACAATTACAGTCTGCGACATACTCTGAGCCAGAAGTGCCAGCCAAGCTGCACCTGATGCCTGACCTACAGAAACTTTCAGAAAAGAAACGTGTCTTTTTTTAAGCCACTAAATTTTGGGGTAGCCTGTCATGCAGCAATTGACAACTAAGACAAAAACTTACTAGAATGAAGTTTAAAAATAAAACACAAGAATGTGTATTAAAACCTTTTCTTCCTCTCACCCAATTAACTCAAAACTCTCTGTGGCCATAAAATTTGTGAGAAATGTTATCCAATCCTGTATAAAGTCCTGTCCCTCTGCAGTGTCACCTCTATGCTGGATATTAATACAACTTCATTTTTGAATGAAAGAAATGCTCAAATTGATTACAAAGCAGCAAAAACACCTGAAGAATTATGTTCCCAGGTGGCTTTGTCAAAAATCACAGGGGCTGATTTGATTTGTTGGGTGGCTTCCAGTCTGGCTGATGTTGGATATGTGCTGTTTAGTATTTTATGTACGCCCAGAGGCCCTTTTCTGAATTACAGAGTTTTTGCAAACACTGAAATCCATACACAGAAATGCTGAAAAAAATTAAAGAAAACATTTTCACCTCCTGCAGTTCACTTGCAACTTGCTGCTGGGTTGAGCTTGACAAATATGCAAATATACACTCAATGCAGCCACGCGGCAAATTTCACAGGGTTTAGAGCTTCTCATCAAAAGGTGTTCAGAGGATTCTGGGCAGTAGATCAAGCAGCCAGAGCTGACAATCTGACTTTGCTCACATTAGCTTTCATAAATTAGATGTAAATAAACAAGCCTATGGGAGAGAATGTGGCTTGGTTTTTGTGGCTGGGCATCGGGGTCTGTGATTCCGACACTAAGCAGCTGGGGGGCAGTGACCCCCTCCTCTCCCACTTGGCAACACATCAGCCGCAGGGAGGGACTCACCTGAGTAGGGAGGCCACAGCGGGGCTCAGGTGCGGTGTGAGGCACTGGCTTGGGAGTCAGCAAGTATGCCACCAGAATTTAGAATGAGGAGGAGCTTTATTCAAACGTCCCCGGGGAACTCATGCCTGGTCCCAGCTTGCTAGGGAAGGGGCCAGAGAATGTTATATGACAGCAAACCAATAAAGAAGCCACCGTACCAAGAGAACAGGAGGCGATGGTACAGAACTATCAGTATGATGACAACTCCAGCGTGGGTCCCCTGGAAGCAGAGCCTGAGACAAGGATTTGAGTGTCAGTAGATGCTGTGAGGGAGGTGATCCTGGTAAGTGAGAGTGGAAGAGGGAGGAAGTGATACAGGGAAGGGAAGGGAGTGTGGGAAGGATACCCCAATGTGCAGGTTACAACCACGGACAGCTCCAGGGCCCTAGGACATGGTCACAACATGCCAGGCTTCCTGCTCCGCAGTTCCAGGAAGCTGGGGTCTCTATCTGCCAACTCCCGCTCATCACGGTTTGAAGGCTGCTGCTAGGGCTGCCCCTGTCACTGCTCCTCACATGGACTGAGTGCGCTCCCAAGCCTGAGATGCACCTCAGGCAGAGTCACCTGCAGGACGAAGCCACGTGAGCAGCCTCTGAAAGATCTCCAGGAGGGCAGACATTTGCCCTGCTAGCCACTTCCCGTGCCCTCCACCAGCACGATGTCCACCATGCAGGAGGCACTGGAAGATGTTTGTCGAGTGAAACAAAGCGTTAACAGACGAGTGAGAGAATGACAGCTGTATCCCATGACATGGAGACATGAAGTCCAGGAAAGCACTTTCAGTGTCATGTGTGGGTCCACCACTGGCAATAACTTTAGAAGCACAGAAGAGGGTTTGGGAGCAAGAGCTTCAGGAACTCCCGTGGGGCTGTCCCGAGGTGTGTGACCGTGACCAGGCAGCAGTGTTGTCAATGTGACCCATGATGGGAAAGCCCACGGGAAGCAGGCGTCGTATGCAGTGGTTAGGAGAACTCTGACATCGGCAGTTATCATTCAGCAGGATGACTTTGGAAAATGACAACTTCTTATTTTGTCACCTGAAAAATTAGAGGATTAGGCTAAATAAACTCTCTTGCCCTTTTTTTTATAGCTACAACAATCCACGGTTTTATTTACAATGGATGAGATAATGAAAGGCAATTTTAAAACACTTTCCAAAGTCATCCCTCTGTCCACTGGAGAACTTAGGTTAATAAATCATTGCTTTGTATTTGCCCGTATGTTGTCATTCTTGTTGCTTTTTATTCTTCCTCTAGATCTGAGTTTTCATTTGGAAACATTTTTCTCCAGACTGACGCATATCCTTTAGCATTTCTTGTGCTGTATGTCTTCTGGCAGGTCAGTCTTTACCTTCTGGAAAATGTCTTTATTTTATTTTACTGTAATTTTTGAAAAACATTTTTGCTGATAATAGAATTCCAGGTCAGAGATTTTTTCTTAAGCAACTGAAAGATGTCCTTTTTTCGCTTGGCCTGTAGTGTTCCTGGTGAGAATTCAGACGTCATCTGCTTGACTGTTTTCCTGTATGTGATGTTTTCTCTCCTTCGGCTGCTGTCAAGATTCTCTTCTGTATATTTAATTTTCAGCTGTTTAACTACATGCCTTGGTGTGGTGTGCTCTGCTCTGCCTGGGTCTGGTCGAGCTTCTTGAAGCTATAAATTGAAACATTTTCATCGAATTTGGAGAGTTTGGGGCCATTCTTTTTTCATTCTTTTTTTTTTCCCCTAACCCACTTGCAAACTTTTGGGGGAGGTACCAACTTCATGCATTTTAGCACATTTGATATTGTCTGAGAAATCAATAAGCCTCTATCATTTCTTTATTTCTGTTCTTCAGATTGAATAATTTCTATTTTTCTGTCTGAGGGATACTGACTCTTTTTTCTGTCATATTCAATCTGTTGTAAAGTTAATCCAGTGACTATTTTCATTTCAAACATTGTCACTTTCAATTCTAGATTTCTCATTTGCTCAATGGTTTCTGTTTCTCAGCTTGTATTCCCTACCTTTTCACTCAGTAAGACTTTCTTCCAAGTCTTTGAACATATTTGCATGTGCTTTAAAAATCTGTGTCTGCTAAATCCAACATCTGGACCATCTCAAGGTCTGCTTCTATTGTTCGACTTTTTTATTTCCCTTGACTATGAGTCACATTTTCCTATTTCTTTCCATGAGAAATAATATTTGATTGTGAATGATACACTGTAAAATGTCTAGGCTTTGTTATATTTCTCTGGAGGGTTTTAAACAATAAATACTTCATTGTATAACATAAAATTCATTTGTTGACTGATTACTGTGAACATTTAGAACTTGGTTTTCTTTTCACTGGAATAAATCAGTGGAGAGACAAAGATGTTTACCAACCCCCTCCATGTGTCAGCCTTTCTTGTGCCTTAGCTGGATGCTGGACCTTAATGAGGTCCCCTCACTCTGGCTGGGCTGCAGTACAATAACTCATAGTACTGCTCTGTCTCTGACACTTCTGTTTTTCTCTTAGCCTTATAATGGACACTCTAGGGTAAGCCTCACCCTGTCCAGCCCAGTCCTTGGCTGAGGATTCCCCCACTGACACTTCTGAGCTGTGGTCTCACACTGCATGCTGTACAATGCCTTGAAGCTGTCCAGTTTTATAGTTTATATCAGGAGAGACATCAAATACCGGTTATTCTGTCTTTGCTGGGAGGGAAAATAAGATTCAGCTCATTAATTATGAGGCAACATTTAGATTTCTATGTCTGAAATTTTTTTAAAGTATATCTTTGTTAATTTCTCAATTAAATACTTGTTAATCTGACACACTCAGGGAGTAAAATATCTTGCAGATGATAGATTATGTTAGAAATTTTGAGGAAAAAAACAGAAACTCCTCCTTCAAGGTGTCTGTCATCCTCCCAAGTAGAGTCAAAACTCACTTAATGAGAAATTTGAGTTGGAAAGAAGGTTAATGTTTACCTTAATATAAATAAGACAACTAAGGCCTAGAGAAGTCAAGTAACCTCATCAGAACAGTGTGAACAATTATTTCATGGTCTAAGACAGGAAACAAAAACCAAAAGGATACATATATCTTTATCCAACAAATATTTAGTTGGTGTTTTCTAAATGCCATGTTCTGTGCAAGGCAATTGAATTACAAGGGAGAGGCAGAAACCAAAGTGTCTTACCTCATGGAGCTCAGAATATAGTGCTACAGGAAGATGTGGGTCTGTATTCACCGAAGGCTAGAAAATCATCCATTCCTGGTAAGGGTGAGACAGAGTGGAGCACATAACTGTAGGACAGCTGGCCTGGCTAGAGGTGCTGCTGAGACATCATGGTTAAGAAGAGACTGGAAGGAAGCTGGGAATGAACCAGAACAGTTAGAGGAAGCATATTCCAGTATGGAGGCACATCTGCAAAGGCTCTGCAGCAGGGAGAAATCTGGTGCATACAAGGCAGGAGAGAATGCTGTATGGCTGAAGTCCAGAAGGCAAGAGAAAGTGGGGACAGTGACGGAGTCAGCCTGGAGAGGTCATAGGCTCAGACCTTGCAAGGCCATTAGGGTCATGGTAAGAAAATGGAATTTGGTCCTCAAAACAATGGAAAGATGTCAGAGCAGGGAAGGACAGGTAACACAGTAACTCCAAATTCTTGGTGGCTTCATATCACAGGTTTATTTTGGTCAGGTTAGGTGCCTACATGGTCAGGGTTGGAGAGCCTCTGCTCCACACAGTCACTCAGGGATCCAGGGTAATGGAGGTGCCCATCTCTGGCTGTTGTATTGGACCACACACTGCCTCAACTGCGGCAGCAAGAGAGAAGAGGTTGGATAATCACACAAGGGTCTTTACTGGGCCAAGAAATGATTTCCTCCCTTCCTCTTGTCTTTCACTGGCCAGGCCTAGCCACATGCCCCATTTGACTGCTTGGGGCCTGGGAATCAGGAGACTGGGTGGACTGGTGAGCGGCCAGGAGGTGGAATCAGTAAGCTAGCAGGTGATGCTTCCGCGGGAGGAGGGCAGAGGGGGCAGCTATCCCCTTCTAAAGTTGCAGTCACCATTCAGAGCCAGCCTGGATACCATGTGGGACTATGGGTGCAGTATGCTGGTTTTCTATTTTTTTAGAAAATGACAAGAATCTGAATATTTATGGGGAATTTTCCAGATGTTGAATGCTTATTTAATTTTTTTTTTAACACACAGGTGGACAAAAAAGAGCATGTCTTCAAACCAAATTTATCTTGTGAGCTGTCAGTGTGAGATCTCTTTGAAGTTTTTCACAGAACAGTATGAGGGTATCAGATTTTCTTTCTAAAGAAGTCAGTTTGGATGCAGCAAAGAATGGGCTATATGGGCCCAAAACACACATGAACTTCAGGTGAGATGAGGCAGAGTTGGGCCAGGGTAGAGGCAGGGCAAGCGAAAAACAGACAGAATTAAGAGAAATTCAGGAGCGGAGATGTCTCCACTCAGTGACCTTGAATGTGGGGATGAGGAAAGGCAGATGTCCAGAGCAGATCCTAGCTATGGGTTCCTGCCACACATGGAGCTGGGGATCTGGGGAAGAGGACCTGATCTGAGGGAGAACATGAGAACCTCCTCGGACATGTTGAGTTTTAGCTGAATCTGAGACATTCCAGTGGAGACACCAGGAGGCAGTAGGCCACATGGGTGTGGACCAGGATGCTGAGGATGTTGTTGGTCACATCACTTGATCCACAGACGCCACCAGCTACCATGAAGCCCAGCGGGAGATGGGCTGACTCCCAGCAGGGGTTGTTCTCGAGCACCACAGATGCCTTCACATTGACCACTGCACCAGTCCGATCATGCTGCTGTAGACCCTGCTTCTAAATATGCAACCAAGGGAAGATTCCAAGAGACCCATGGGGGGCAGAGTAGCTCCTAGAGGTTCCTGAAATTCATGGAAGTGTCCCCAAGTTTCTACAACAGCGTCAGGCTGCTGGGAGCCTCCCCTGACAGCCCCCATGCAAGTTCACTGTGTTTTGGAAGACAGCATCGTGACGTTTACACCAGAGAGGGTGCAGAGAGAAAATGTGAAGGGGACCTACAGAGCCTCCTTAGACCCCAATGATGTGGCAGCTGCCACCTACTCTGCCGGACCGTCTGCCCTCTATTTATTGTAGAACTGGTGCATTTCCACCCCCAACGATGCCTCTTTCTCCCTCCCCTCTCTTCTCTTCCCTTCTTGCTGTCCCTCTCTCCTTTTTATTTAGTTATTTCTATTTAATTTCTCACTTGCTGCAGGGATACACTAATTGCCTGGAGAACCCACTTTACTTGTGTAGGAACATCCTAGTCTTCCATGCACCCCAAGCTCTAGGTGCCAAGCTCCTTGCTGTGTTGCCCACGTCTCACCTCACTTGTCCCTGCTCCTGCTCCAGCCTTGGCCGGGGCCTGGGTGTAGAATGTCCGCCACGTCGGTGTCGGGAACACTTCATGCTGCACTTTCCCTCCGATGAACAGTAACCCCGAGCTGCTCCAGACAACTCTGCAAGCAGGTTCCACACAGATGCAGACACGGTGGTCACAGGGCTTCTTAGACCCCTGTGTCTCTGCTTGAAGAGAGGCCTTCTCAGGAGCGTTTACTCACGTCACTACGTCTTTTGGCCTCCGCTGTGGCAACTGAAGGTTTGCGGGGACTTGAGAAGACCCTTACCGTTTTCTATGGGGACTGTTGCCCTATGGGTCGCCACCAGTCTGATCCCCAGCCCTGCGTCCAACGCCCCACCAGGGGAGGAACTGCAGACGGCAGCCTCCAGCCCTGTCCTCCCTCTGCGGGGATTCCAGGAGAAGGTAACAAATCACGCCCTTAGCTACCAAGAAACCAGTATTTAAACACTCCTCTGGTCCGCTTTCCATGCGACATTTTGACTCCGTGGTGCCCAAGTGCTGATGATGCCGTCAGTGACACGCAGTCCTCCCACCGGTCTCGCTCGGCCAAGCCCCGGCCTCCAGTGTCCGAGGCGCGGCTCCCCACCTGACCCCCGCGTCGTCACCAAGGCCATCTGCTCCTCCCTGTGCCAACGCAGCTGGAGAAGGCGTCCCTGTCGCACGGGGCACACGAGCCACCGCGTTTGCAGGTTCAGTCTGGGAGAGAACGTGCCCGAGGACAACATCTCGGACAACCGACGACTGCGGCATGCATCGCCGCGCTCAGGGGGGCCGGCGCCCGCCCCGCCCTGGCTGCCGGGGACCCTGTCCCTGTCCTCCGCCCCGCGTCCTCGCACGGACTCTCTGCCGTCCCACCGCCTTCTGTCTGGGAACAGCCCCCTCAGCACCACCGCTCTCCGGTCCGCGGCTCCTGCCGCAGAGACCCCGTCCCAAACACAGCTCCACGCCCAGCCCGCGCCGCCCTCCTGGGGACTGTGCCCGCCCTTCCGCCCCGGGGCTGCTCCTGCGCTCCGTCTGTGGTGGCCCCTGGGAATCTGCGCTTCTAGCAAGTTCCCTGATAATTGGGATGCTGCCGGGCTGGGGACCCTACTTGGAGAGCCACCGCTCTAGAAGGTCCCCTTCGTGATCAGTTCGGAAGCCTTTCCGTCCCACTCCGCGAGGTCCCCACAGTGTTTGGTGCAAAGCCCGGTCCCCCCGAAACCAGCGCCCGGGCACGGGTCACTCTCGGAGCCCCCTTTGCACTTCGGGGCTCTCCCGCCGCCTCCCGTAGAGAGAGCGGTTCACCCTCACATCTGTTCCTTAGGAAATGTTTCCAGCCTTGACCAAAGCCTCGCTCTCTAATTCCGGCATAAAAATATTAGTTTTCCCTGGTGCCACCAGAGATGCCAGTGAGTGTCCTATAGCAGTGCCCCTTGTTTATTCCGATCTTCCCGTTTCTTCATCGGAGTTGATACATACGTAGAGAAGCAGCTTTGCACAGTCTTCACCCACGTTTTCTTTTGCAGAAGACGACTTTCTAGGAGCTCGAGAAATCCAACCCCCACTGCGATAATAACTGCGGCTGCAGCAACGACTGTGCTCGAGATGGATAGCAGGGCTAAGTGTGTGACAAATTTCCACCCATCTTCCAATAAGGGCCGATCCCATTTTCCAATAAAGCTGATGAAACCTGATAAAAAAACGTTAGAGGAATCAAAAGACCCCCAGGCTAACTGGAATCATATCTCGTGAAATTCCACATTCAGCATCATCTATATTGGAAATATTAAAAAATTCATATATAGTGAAATGATAGATACTTATGTCACTATTTTAAAAAGTTATGCTGATAGAGCTGTCCCTGGATCCCCACTAAGGATGTGCATTGCTGAATATATGAAGATAGCGTTATTGACCTGCAGTCTGTGGTAAGGCCGGCCCTGTGCGGTGATGGATGTGCCAGGAGGCACCTGCACCCCTCTTCTGATCAGTGGCTGTTGCTGGGCTTGCAGAGGAAGCAATTGGGCACCCGTACGGCTGGAGAGACCCCAGAGGTAACCGTTGGAAGGAGGTCAGAGAGAACCTAAGTCATGGAGCGACATGTCTGGGTGTCTGATGGCAGGTACAGGATCCAGGTGTCCTTGTGCCCTGTCCATTGCTGTCCCCAGGATGCCACTTTGTGTCTGTGACACATTTGCCAGCCCAGCTGATCCAGCTTGCCTGTGACCACCCGCAGATGGAGTACATGTTAGATCTTAGGTTGGGTGGGTGCTTTGAGCCCCTTCTGCAACACCCTCGCGATCCCTGACCAGGGAAAGAGAGCACTCCCCCTGCCAGGGGCCTGTGCCTGTGCCACCTCTGTCCTCCAGGCAGTGCGGCGTGACCCTCCTCGCATGCCCGATGGTGAGTGCATGAAGGCGCTCAGCTGCATGCTGTGCGGAGAAGTCACCAGCCTTGTGTACCATCCAGCGAGCCCCTGGAGAAAGCAAAGTGTTCCCTTGGATTGTGCCTTTCCTTACACTGTGGAGGAGGTGAGCTGTGAGGTCAGGACCTGACGGCAGGCCGGGGCTCCTCCGGTGCTGTGATGTCACCCCCAACCCCCGTGTAGGCTGCCATGCACATTCCAGCCCTACCAAAGGGCCAGGATGAGGGGATCATCAGAACAGGAGACCCCTACTGTACGAGCGTTGTCACCCTGCTCTAAAGCATCTACTGTCCCCCTTCCCCACGTGGAGCAGCCACCACCTCCCCCTGCACCACTCGCACCTGGTGAGATCTGCCCTCATCCTGCCCATGAGCTCGCCCACCCCAGCCAGTGGTGCCTGCGCCCACCTCGGCCTTGCACTTATCTCCCTCCCAGAGCCAGGAGGACCTTCAGAGGACAACGCACCTCACACCCTCTCTGATCTCAGCCGGACAAGACCCTGCTGGAATTTTCTTCAGAGATCCTCTCCCACTGACACATGATATTTGACCATATTTATTTAGTGACCCCCTCCCCGCCAAATAGAGCCCTGGGGTCAGGGGCTCCACCGACTTTCCATGGTAGAATTCCGGGGGTGTAACCTGGTGTCATCGTCCAACTCTCCACATTGCTGAACTTCTGTGTCTGAACTTCTATACCTTTGCTGATGCTGCCACAGCACCCCTCCGCCTGGATACCTGCCTTCCTCTCATTCTCCAGCTCTCTCCAGCCCAATGCCACCTCTTCCAAGAGACCTCCCTGACCACTTCTCTCTATGTATGGTTATGAATGCTTTATGTGCTTTATTTATTGTCCTTGCCACTCGTTAGCTTATAAGCTTAACAAGAGCAGGGGACAAGTCTGGAATCTCTATAAAAATATACATGTCCCTCACTGTTGATGAAGCACTGAGCATGGTCTCAGCACAGCCAAGGGCCACCGTGACTCTTGGTATTGCAAGGTGGTAGACCCAGGCCCTACCAGAAGACACCGTGCAAAGGCTAAATTCAGCTGAATACGAAGAAAAATTTTGTAACAGTTATGTCAGCTGAAGATAGCACAGAGCTTTCAGGAAGAAGTAGGTTTCTGGGCACTTGGTGCTGATGGCTTTCTAACTGCTTTCTACTGCTGGAAACAGGAGTGGACACAAGCGGTGACAGGTGGAGGGGCTCGTAGTGGTGATGAAGGGCAGAGGGGCACGTAGTTTCTGCCACCACATCCCCGTCATGGCATCTGTTACCAGCATCGTCCTTTCCTCTGGGAAGACCACCTTCCTCCTCTAGGGGCATGTCCCTTGGGTGGGACAGTTGATAAGGTGCCCATGTCCCTGGGCAGCTGCCCCTTCCTGAGCTCTGAATCCTGAGCAGAGGACAGTGTTTGGAGAGCCGGTGTAGACCTTCTCCTGCCTGGCTTCAGCATGGCTCCGGAAACTTCTTCTCCGCTCCGAGACCCATCGTGATCTCTCCTTCTTCTGCCTGGGAGCCATGATGTGGGTCCCTGTAAGGCCCTCCCTGTCTTAACAAAGCTATCTCTGCTAAGGCCTGTCCAGTCCGGTGGCCCAGTGGGTGCCTGGATGACTGAACTGTCTGATTTCCTGAGAGTTCTTCTGGCTAAGCTTGTTCTCTCATTCTTGTGCTAAGTCTGGTATTTTTAATTCCTGATGAACTTTTAGAACCTCAGAATCTTATTCGGGACACCACCCCTCACTGTGTAGAATTAATTCAATCATTCCATAAACATGTAGGTCACATGCACCAAGCACTATTCTAAGTCCTAGCAATTTAAAGGCAAGTTTAAATACAAGGACAGGGTATTCTGCCTCAGTGTAATGATCCGTCTGTAGAGGAGGCTGGAGGTGAGGATGGATCCTGACATCCCCCGGGCTTGGTAGCTTCTCAGATGGCCTCCCCCAAAAAGCATGACGTGGAGTGTCCACTGGAAGCAGAACGCCCAGATTTGGGTGTGGTCAACAATGCAAGATGTGCTGAACCTCATCTGCAATTGAAAATAAATATTACATTGTAAGAATAATGTTCATCTCCTGGATTACGTCCTTTGTTTGGAAAGATGTGAAGCACAAAATAAGTTAAATGTTCATTCAAAATTTCCTAGGTCATTTGGGAGTTTATATAACCCTGTCAAGAAATGACACAAAGCTCCGTTCCAGGAAGCCTCAGAAAAAGCATGCCACCGCATTGCTAAAGTGGACATTTTACATTTTAAAACTGAAAACTGATTTCAACTGTAATTTTCAGGTTTTCTTTTTTTCTTTGGTTGGATTGTTTGAGTGAGACACCTGGGGAGTTCATTATGGATTCTGGGCCAGGAGTGGAACGGCGATGAAGATGTGAATTCAGGAATTTGGACTCCTGCCTCCTGCCGAGCGCAGAGCTGGCCCGGCATCCCGATGAGGCTGCTCTCAGTAATTGGAACTCGAAGCACAGGGCACTCTGGCTTCACAGCAAATGTGCAGAGATTTCTAGATTACAAAAACACAAGTCTTTGATGGGAGCCTACAGCTAAAAGCTCACCCAAAAACGACTAACCTCAGATCAAAAACCACGCCGGATGGAGAGAGATAAAGTACGAGTGGGGGATGAAGGCCCTGTCTTGTACTGGGGTTCCATTTAAGGACTCTGCCATTTGCTTGGGAGACAAGAGTTCTCCTAAAGAGGTTGAAAGTGAATCACAACAGAGGCAGCCCTGCACCTGACCCTCCGTGACCTTAATCCAAGCATGTATGAGTTCAGGGGTCGCCATCAAGTCACACAAACGGGTGGGGGGTGGATTCTCATCACACTGGATATCAGAAGCCAGGTAGGTACACAGGCGGGACATGTGTCCTGTGATAAATAACTCACCAAAAGATCCAGTAACAGTGATCAGGAAAACATGCTTCAGTCTGAAGATGACTCAGAATGTAGCCCCAAACTCGAAGTACGAAATGAAAAGATGATCTATTTATCTTCCCCCTCCAATGCCAAGAGACCTCCTTCATTCTGCAAGTACACTTGGCTGAATGGTGACATGTCCTCCAGACCCTTTGAATATCATCTCATTTCTGAAAAGGGTCTTTTCAGATCCAATTGAGTTAGGGATTTTGAGCTGGGATCATCCTGGAATAGGATGGGTCCTGAACCCAATGACAAGTGTCTGTGTGTTAGTCAGCTTTGGGCGCCATAACACAATACCATAGCCTGGGTGTCTCAAATGACAGAAATTTATTCTTCACGGTCTTGAATCTGGGAAGTCCAAGGCCAGGTGCTGTCCAGCTTGGGCCCTGGATTTCAGAAGGTCATCTTCGTACTATGTCACTGTTTCACTATGTCCTCATGTGGCCTTTTCTCAGCACCATGAATGTTCTTATGAGGACCCCAATCCCATCGAATTAGAACCCCACCCTTATGACCTCATTTAACCTAAATTACCTCTGAAAAGTCCTATCTCCAAATACAATCACATTGTGGGTTAGGGTTTGAACTTATGACTCTCGGGGGCATAAAATTCAGTCCATATTACTTCATACAGGACAGAAAAGGGGTGAAGGCACCCAGGACAGATGCATACAGACAGACAGGGACAAAGACTGTGGTAATGCTGCCCTGGGCCCAGGAGTACCTGGAGCCTCCAGAATTTTCTTTAGAGCCTTTGGACGGAGCCCAGCCCAACTGGGACCTTCCTTTTGAACTTCTGGTCTCCAGATCTATGAGTAAATTAATTTTTTACACAGCTATCAAGTTTGTGATGGAAGCCACAGGAAACTAGTACAACAGGTAACCTCCAAATATGTAGCACTTCAGACTATTTTTACCAGAACAATTTGTTTCCAGTTTAACATAAGTCCACAGACCATACCACATCATTGGGGGTCATGCCATAAAACCTGCACAGTCTCATTGAAGATTACAGCTCACATGCCCCCTGAGATGGAACTGAAGACATGCCAACCCACGTGGAGGGCCAGGGTAGGGATCCTATAAAAGTAGCCCCCCAAAGGGCTCTGCAAAAAGGGGGCCTTTCCATCCAGTTAGGAAAGTGGGTGTATTTCAAGAAGCTGTAGCCAACAGGAAGTTTTTCCAGGTGAGAGTCTGAAGTTGCTGCTTCCAGGTGCAAAGGCTGGTGCTTGGCTAACGGGTGCAGATACGAGACCCTCTAGCCCACAGACCCAGCAGGGCCCGGCCTCTGGACCTCCTGCAGGCCAGGCCTCTCCTCCCCTCTGGCTTCCTCTCTCCACACTGTCATCCTGGAGACATTCCCTCCAGGAGAACATGTGCTGATGAGAGGCCACACTCAGCCAATGCCATCAGCCACTTTGGTGTAAATACTACAGGGAAACAGAAGTCAGTGTGATTGCTGCAATGGGGGTCTCTCTGTCTGAGGGAAGGAAGCCCATGGAACCTCGCCCCAGAATCAGCTCACCTTTTGGTGGCTTCTGGGCTGCACTCATAATGATCATTAAGTACACAGACAAACAACAGCAGCAACAACAAACCTCTGTCCATTTGCAGAGGCATTTATGACGTGCCTAGCTGTGCCCGGCATGATGCTCTAGAGCCAGGAAAATAGTTGTTATCCTGTGGTCGTCGACTTTTTTTTGAAATTTGGTCTGATTTCTGGATCCTAGCTATAGAGAAATACATTTGCACACACAAGTTTGCCTAAGATACCAGGGTCTTAGGAAGCCTCTGGAAATGATCTGTGACATAAATCCTTATATTGGGGGTTTCTGGTATAATCAAGACACACTGCTATGGAAGTACCGATGTCAGAATGTAAGCTTCCCATATTCAGCAGGTTTGCTGACACACTTTACATTTAGGTGAAAAACTAGTGCTTTCAGGTCACAGTGAAAGTGTAGGGAGGATCCTCCAGAGCTAAGCTAGATGGGATAAAACAGACAGTCTTGGAATTTCTATGAAGAAGCTGGTGGGGGAAGGGTCTCAGCTATTTCTTTGAGCATGTTTAAGCAGAATAGGTAAAATCTCAGGAACAATGTTCAAATAACTCTACTAGAAAAGAACTATCTAGAAAGTTCAGAGTCACAACAGGGTGAACCGGTAGTAAGAAAAGGTGAGAGGCTGGGCCAGAGGAGTTAGTGGGGAGTAAGCCTGCCTTGGCATTTCCAAAATCTCAATGTGAAGTCATGGACATTGCCCCCAGAAAAGGAAAAGACCCCACACACCACTAAGGTGGGCATGTGCAGCCAGCGTCACGGCTTCACATGTGTGTGTCAGGATGGCCAGACAGGGGCAGAACGTCCTGAGCAACAATTGTAGAAAGAAATGCCCACAACCCACATTTGTAAAAAATCTCTAGAAGAATGTTTGGCCACTTCATAGGAAAGAAGAACAGGAGAGGGTTGCTTATAAAGAGAATCCAAAGAGGGACATCATTTATCCACCAGGTCGTTTTATAGCTGGTGACTTACTGCACCAGGTACAAGGCAGCCCCAAGAACGTTCCAGTTGGTAGAGCCTGTCCACAGGAGAGGGAAGGTCCGTTCGTCCAGAGAGGTGGAGCCGCAGGGACAGGACACGGGCAGAGCTGTCAGGGGTTTCCACAGCCACATCAGTAGTGTGCAGTCAGGGACCCACCAAGCTTGTGGATGTCTGCAAGCCAGCGCTCAGTGCCCGGCTGTATGGACTGGTCGGATTCCACACTTGACACTGAGGCAGGATGAACCTGAGTGAGTCAACGTCCCGCGTTCTGCGCCTTCCTCCTCACTGCCCTAGATAACTGGTTCAGGGAGACAGAGAGCAGACCTGAAGGAAAGATGGGGGAAATATGGGAATTCTCTGTACAATCTTTTCACATTTTCTGTGAGTCTATAATCATTCAAAAATAAATTTTTGTTTACGAAATACGGGGTCGAGCAGGAAGAAAAATGGAATGACGTAGGAGCTGTGGCTGCTGCTTGGGCGCTCCGCCCGGGTTCCCTCACTAGTCAGCTCGCCCACCTCAAGACCCTCTTTGCACATGAAAAGTCCTACCTCTCCTGGGGGTGAGGCCTCTCCTTCAGGGGAAGACCTGGCATTGGGGTATCAGAGGCCAGCCCCCTTACCTCAAAGGGGGCTCACTTGGGGTGCAGGACATATGTCAGATCTCCCATAGGATCATCAGAAGGAGCTGGTGTCCAGAGCATGTCCCATTAGCGCCCCCACCCTGTCCTGCATTCCTACCCCTGTTTCTCCTGAAAGCACTCTGGAATGAACTGCTCAGACAAGAGCCCCCACCTCAGGCTTGGCTTTGAGGGACCTGCTTAGACCCTTTGCATCCCACTTCCTTTTTAATCACCCACCCTTCAAGACTGAGGTTTCAGAGCCGGGGTGGACTGCAATCTCGTCAGCTGGCCCCGACATGCCTCTCAGCATGGGCAGAGGCCAGACTCCCGTGTGGCATCAGACTGGACTGCCAAGTCCACCTTCAGGTGTCGGTGTGACAGACAACCACTCAGGGTTGTGCAAGAGTCCTTCCTCGAGGTGCAGTGTGACTCTTCCCCTGTGTTCCTTTGCTTCTGTTCTTCTGGATGAGTGGACTTAAAGCTCCACGAGCCTTGACACGTGAAGTCATTCTGAGGCATCATCACTGCGGCAATCGGTGGGGTATCTCCAAATTAAAGCCAGGCCCCTGAGCTCTGCAGAGATGTGTTTCGAAATCATAGAAATACATAAATTAGAGTTTGGGTCATCTGCTCTATCTCCTGCCAATACAAGATTACTTCAACTGCACATTCTCCTGGGTTGTGTCAAATTTTGTTTTGAAAGATTTGTGCAGTTGGGTCCAACTTCCTTAAGAGGTTATTCTATGAGTGACGTGAGGCAAGTTCTCTTTTTTCTCCTCGTGTCAGTCTAACTAATCCTTCTCAGTTTCATGTAATTGACCTGCATTTGTCTTATTCAATTATTTTCCCTTCTTGATTCTAGCTCAATGGGGAAACTTAGACCTAGAAGAAATAGGGGTCCTATACAAATACTTACCACAGTATCTAATGTGCTGTGGTTAAGCCCAGATGTTTGGGGAAGTCTGCAGCCAAGAAGGCCTGTGCCCACACACCCTCACACGTCCCTTCCAAACATCCAGCCAGGGTCATCCCCAGAGACTTAGGGAACAAAGAACTCCAGGTCTCGGACGTGTCTGGAACACAGCCTGGAATTCACACACCTTTGCCTGGGATGATTACCCAGCCTCAGTCCCCATCCCACGAACATGCAGATGCTCATTTTGGTGAATTTGCTCCCTGTGGCAAAGTGCGATCTTGGAGGAAGAAGGTCCTCCCAGTGCCTGCCTCTGTGGTAGTGCCTGGGGGACAGACCCGAACTGTAAATGCAAGACCTGCACCCTCCCATGCACTGTGCTGGGCTCGGGATTGTGAACACGAGGTCAAGCACGGAGCAGACCAGGGGCTGCTCCTGACCTGCTGCCGTTTTCCAAATCTCCACTTTCTTCCTTGTCCCAATAAGTTTCCCTTTTCTTCAATTTAGTGTCACCGCTTGGAGCTAAAGACTCTTGGCTCTTCGACAGGACCTGTCTCTCCAACAGGACCTGTCTCTCCAGGGGCTGCACCCTTGGCTTTTCCCTCAGTGGAACCCCAGGCCAGGCCCAAAGATGACCCAGACCAATACAAGCAGTCATGCTTTCCAGATCCTGAAGATGCTCTAGATTGTGAAAAGGAAGCCTGGGCCTGCTCAGGGCCCCCAGCATCGCAGCCCCCATGCTGGACAGACAGGACAGACAAACGTCCATCTCAGCAAACATCTGCTGGGCACAGCCTGCACCTTCAAGGCTGTCTCTGCTGTGCTGGGTAGAGACCACGCAGCCCAGTGCTGGGAGGCCCTAGGGGTGCAGGGGTACAGGCAGCTCCCCCATGGAGTGCTGGGTGTGGCCCTAGGACAACAGGTGGGTTGGGGGAGGAGGCGGGCAGAGCTTGTGCAGAGCTGGGGGGTGAAGCAGCACGTCAAGCTTGAGTCCCCAGAGTCATCTCTCGAGCAGGGGAGGAGGGTGAAGGAGGAAGATGCAGCTGGAAGGGGCAGGGGGGCCTCTGCTTGGGTATCCCTGTCCCCTCATGAGAGTGTGACGAGGACGGAGATGTGGCTTTTCATGTTCAGTCTCCACAAGACAGCACGTGCTGGGACCCGCGTCCCCCTCTCATGACCTCTGCATGTTTCTGACTTGAGGCACACCTTTCCATGGTCCACGTAGCCAGAGATGAGCTGAAAGCAGCAGCACGATAAGGAAATGAAAGGTTGATTAATATCTTTTCCATGAATAGACTGGAAGATATCGCAACGCTGCCCCGAGGGATGAACGCATACTAGGTCTTTAAACTGCTCAGATTCATGCTTTTATGGCTTCCTTTTGTGGCTATTCAGCGGATCAACATGTCCTGGCTGTTAAAATCTTGGACACAAGGCCTGGCTCTTGGCATCACTGCCCGGCTTCCTAGGCAGAAGGCCAGCTCCCCAGCTCCATCCCGACCTGGCCTTCGAGGGTGTTGGATTTTGAGCAGCTGTGCAGCCTGCACCTACCAGGGGTGGCCGTGCTTCCCTCGGCCCCTCGGGTGCAGAGACTGAGGGGGTAAGCATGGCCCACATGCTGTGTGGCAGAGGACAGGTTAGGCCACTGCCCTGGCCACGTGAAGGAGCTCCTGGTTCTTTGTGGAAATGGTGCTGAGACCTCAGCCGCCCGTGTCAGATGCGTTCTTTCTTTCGACTATGGTTCTCTGGCCCATGTGCCACGTGTGGTTCTCTGTGCCATGTGAGGCCCTAGACCTCATCTATGTTCATTCCTTGGTCACACTCCTCAGGGATGAGGTCTGTGTGCAAGACCCCCACTTCACGGGGAGATGGCAATTTAGAGACAGGCTTGAGTGCAGCTGGGAGACTCTGGGGATGTCCAGTGGCTCCCACTTACCTCCAAGGAAGAGTCCCAGTTATTTCAGCAGGTGAGGGTCCAGTGACCCACAGGCACGGGTAGTGATTATTCCTGTAGAAAACAACACAATCCATCCTGTGCAGCACAGTCCCATGCATGGCTGCACACAGCACACCCTAAAACAACTTCCAGACCACCACTTCCCAGAACCCACTTTTCTTCTACCAGGATGCAAATGGGTTCAGTTTGCAGACTTAGTGTGCCATTAAAGAAGAAGTAATTCCGCTGGTAATTATTTAGAGGGGTCTTAAATGTTTGATGCTGAAAAGATGGGTCAGGTGCCTGACATTAGTGGCAGAAGTCTGGCTCAGTTGCACAGACCCTCATTGAATCAAGCGACACTGTTCTGTTTATGTGTGCAGGTGGGTAACCAAGGTGTGAGGTGAACCCTGAGGATGATACAGACTTACGATCTTACAGTTCTGGAGGTCAGACATCGGAAAAGGGTTTAACTGAGCTAAAGTTAATGTGTCAGCTAGTTTGATTGCTTTCTGGAAGGTCTAGGGGAAAATCCATTGCTTGCCTTTCCCTGTGTCTAGAGCCTTATACATCCCTTGGCTTGTGGCCCCTTCTCCACCCTCAGAGCCACAACTGTGCCATCTTCTAATCTCTCTCTCTCTCTTCTGTCCTTCTCTTCCACTTATAAGACCCTTGTGATTATATTGGGAACCCCCAAATAATCCAGGGTGATCTCCCATCTCAAGGTCAGCTAATAAGCAACGTGAATTCTATCCACAGCCTCAATTCCCTGTCATGTAACCTAACACACTCACGGGGTGTGGGTTTAGGATGTGCATGTCTGGGAGCCATTATTCTGCTACCATAAGAGGACAGTAAAGGAAATGCCACAGAAACAGCTTGAACACAACAGGTGTTCAGGAAGGAAGGACACTCCCTTGGAGAACTTACCTGCAGCTGCAGGTGGAAGATCCCAGCTACAGCCCTGACTGCCCTTATCTCCAGGAAGCACTGTCCTTTCTGTTCTGTCAGATTTAGGGGAACCTCTCAGACATTCTGGGCTTAACAGCAGGATTTTTAAAGTGAATTAACCTATATCCTTCTGAGATAGATTATATTCTGCTGTCCAGATATTTCTCACTCGTGGGTCCGTGGTCACCTTGCCCCACACGATAGTAAGGGCAAATTAAATTGGCATTCTGTTGCTTAATGCTTCTTGATTGCTGTTGGGATATAAATGAAGCTGGCCTAGTGTCAGTCCCCATCACCCCTCTCAGCAGTGGCAGTTAACTCACCTCTGCTGTATCCGTCATCTGTGAGGTTGCAGGCACTTGTTAACGGTGTAACTGTCTGGAATCCAAACCCACCCAATTCTCTCTCTACCATGTACCCACTTCCCGGGGCTCCTACCTCCCGCCTGGCTGGGGTGCACCAATGAAAATTCAAGTCCCCTTGAAAATCGGCCTGTGGCACCGTCCCCAAGCAGCCCACTCCAGATATGGGGCTGAGTTCTCAGATGACATCCAAACCCAGTATCGCACCAGAGTCCTAGAGGGGAAGACCTGAAGTACTGCTGCCTTGGCATGAGGTGACCGTGCCTAGGAAAGCTGGATTCCCTGAAGCTTCGTTGTTTGGGTGACTGTTCCCTTTTTAGAGATGCAGCAGCTGTGTTCTGTCCCAGAATGGGCAGGGTTTCCACTCAGGGCAAACTTCACACATCCTCCTCAAAGGGTTGTGAGCGTCATTACTACCAGTAAATGTGATTTCATGGGAGACTTTATGAGCTACTTTAGGTAAATGTAATCTATCCTCCGCTCATTGGCTTTGAATCTGGCAAAATATGTTTCCTACAGATGCTTAAACAATGAACATTTGAACCAGGCCTTTTTTTTTTTTTTTTTGTCTTTTTCCGTGTCCGGCAACAGATCGCAACCCTCAGTGTCGCCCCCGTACCGGACCGGGACCGGCAACGGGATCGCAGCCCTCGGTGTTGCTCCCGCGCCTCGCTCAGCCAGTGAGCGGGAACCGGTCTGTATGTGGGATCCGAACCCTCGGCGGGAGCACCGCCGCGCTTCCCAAGCGGC
>NW_007731609.1:74639-105587 GCF_000696425.1 Galeopterus variegatus | reverse complement strand
TTTTTTTTTTTTTTTTTTGTCTTTTTCCGTGTCCGGCAACAGATCGCAACCCTCAGTGTCGCCCCCGTACCGGACCGGGACCGGCAACGGGATCGCAGCCCTCGGTGTTGCTCCCGCGCCTCGCTCAGCCAGTGAGCGGGAACCGGTCTGTATGTGGGATCCGAACCCTCGGCGGGAGCGCCGCCACGCTTCCCAAGCAGCGCACTACAGCAGTGCGCCACCGGGCCGGCCCAGGACTATTTTTTTTTAAGTTAGCATAATCTAAGACAATTTCCTCAGTTAGACATAGGGTATAAACAGATTATTGTTGTAGCGGTGCCAAACAAATACTTTCCTTTCACTCAGTAGATGTAAAAGATACCCATGTGTCACCGATTACAATCATAACTGAAAACAACAGACACAGATAATGAGATACAGTGAGTGCTTTGGAAGGTTCTTTTTATTCTAAGTTGCAAAATAATTCATGAGTCAATTTTTAACAAGCTTGCATTTCATTAAACTTAAATTATTACTTATACTATGTTATTAGTATATTAAATGATACTATATTATACTTAATATATTACTTATGCTAATATTATATAATTATATTTAATAATATATTAAATTAGGCTATTAGTGATATTGAATTATTAAGTACCTATAGATCCATAAATCTGATCTGCAAGTATGTAAGGTATTGTTATAGACTATATAGGGGTTAATATATAGACATAGTATATAAGTAGATACCTCTGTGTGTGTGTGTGTGTGTGTGTGTGTAGAGAGAGAGAGAGAGAGAGAAAGTTTATAATACATAGAAAGATGATCACTACTAAGATGTAGATAAGACAAAGTCACTTGCCTTGGGCCTATGGAGTCTGATACAAGAGCTAAGAAAGAACCAGAATAACTCAGGTGCCAGGAAGACCGAGGTCCTGGGACAGTAGAATTGCACAGATTACGGACAGCGGTTTGTCTGCAGAAGTCACGTTTGAGCCTGGCCTTCAAGGCCGGCCGTGTCTGCACAAGCAGCGGTGGGTGGGCAGGGAGCTTTCAGATGCGTAAAGGTGGCCAAATCTCATCAATTTCCAGGAACGAAGGAGTGGGGCTGACTTATACTTAAGGTTGGCTCATGAGTGGTTTTAAGACCCCTTCATGGATATTGGGGGACGATGCTCCCTGTGTAGCTAATAACGCAATTTAACCTCTTCTTCCTGTCATCTGTTAAGTCATGAGAGTGCTTATACATATATCTGAGTTGACCTGTACTTCCAAGTAGATACTTCCACAAATAGGAAGGTTATTGTTCTTTCTAAACTTATGGCAACTCTTCTAACGTTTGAAATGTGCTATTCTAACCTCGGCCTCCTGTCTTCTTCTCAACCAGTACTTCTGATGACCACAGCGGCGTTCGCGGTCGGTACGCTGCAGAAGCTAAACAAAGCAGTGTCCTTAACTTCCCCCGAACACACCATTCAAGTCAGGTGAGCCTCAGATGGGAGCATCTTGGTGAGAAGATAATCTCCTCCCAAACACAGGAGTCGGCACTGCATCGTAAGATGCCCACCGTTTTATTTTTGAGGATCCACACTTGAACTACTTACGACTACCCAGACATGTCCTGGCAAAAGCTTTGTAGTTTCTCCTATAAACTAAGCATAAATTCTGTGGGAGATGACAGATTACTTCATATACCATGCAAGCAAGCCCAGACAATAGCTTTAGCCATGACTGATTGCCTGGCTGTAACCCGCTTTATGTTAAATGCAATCTTGCTGTTCAATCCCCCACTGTAATTTTGTGCTTCTGCATTCCCGGGCCCTCTGCGGACTAACCAGGTTCCTTCAGTAATGATTTCTTTTCTATTGTATTGTTTTCTGCATAATCAAGTTGGTAGGTGGGGGTTTGGGTGACACGGCCATCTGTCAAGTTCATTTGCTCTGAAAATGCAAGAAATAATGGCCTCTACAACTTGGGGCTATCGGTTATGAAAGAAGAAGATCAGCTTTTACCCTGTGCTGGCTTCTCATCTCTCCAAATTATTTTTCCCCTTTCAATAAGATACACATACACTTTTTTCTACATGATGGGTTGTTTACATATTTTGGTTCTTTTTAAGGGGAAAACATATTTTTTTCCCTATCACTTGTCCACCCTCTGTTGCAATTTATGCAGGCAATCCAATTAAGGAGACGCGGCTAACCTCCAGACTAATGTGCCTGTCTCGAGACTAAAGACACTGCCGGCGCCTGCACGGCTCAGGAGCACCTTCCTATCAGGGCTCCTGACAGGCCAGCGCCGCTCCTTGAAGTCTGCATAATGCAGGCACGGCGGGGAGATGGGGTGCCGCCAAGGAGAGAGAAAGCTGCTATTTACTTCCCTTCTCCGAAATAAAAAGCTGGTAAACTCTCATTTTATCAAACTTACTGAAGTCACTCGCTGATGCCTCGGGCCCAGGCTGGGAGACATGAGTGATGTCAGACAAGGATGCATTTTGGGATTCCAGCATTTTTCCCATTGAAAGGAGGCAGAAAGACTTAAGAAAAATGATTTGTAATTTTCCTTTCTAAAAAGGGACCACGTGGATAAGATTAAAAGCTGATAATAAGAATAAACTTCTCTGAGGTAATGAGTCCTTCTGAATTAACATATTATAGCTAAGGATTATTGTCCATAATGAGGACAAATTCAATACATTTTACAGCTTTTTTGCTGCCAGCCAAATTAATTCCAGAGATGAGCAGGCCTGATCAACATTTGGAAGCTCTTGCCAGGCTGCTTCCTGGTCTTGGGTTTGTGTATAAAGTCGATGGCCCTACCCCAAACATGGATGGGCAAGACCTCTCCCTCAGTGCTGAGAGGAAGGGCAGGGGACGCCCCTGTGTGGCTTGAGGACATTGTCCAATGCCTCTCCCGGGCTCCAGCATGACAGCCTGCAGCACAGGAGGCTCCATGAGGAGCTTTGTGGGTGCGCTCAAGAGGAACTCAGCTCTACGGATGGTGTGCATGGGTATGTGTATAAAGAGATTTACTGAAAGGAAGTAGCTCCCATGTTCCTAGAGGCTGAGAGCTCCCAAGATCTGTAGCCAGCAAGCTGGAGACCCAGGAGAGCTTATGGTGTAAGCTGCAGTCTGGATCAGAGTCTAAAGGAAGAGAAGACCAATGTCTCAACTCAAAGACAAGTCAGAAAGAGGCAAATAATGTTTTCTTACTTACATTAATTCTATTTAGGATTTCAAAGGATTGGATGAAGTCCACCCACATAAGGGAGGGCCATCTGCTTTACTCAGTCTTTGGACTGAAATTTTAATCTCATCCAGAAACACCCACACAGACACGCCCACAATGATGTTTAACCAAGTATCTGGGCACACCCTGGCCCTAAGATGACACATAAAATTAACCATCGCAGCTGACATTGCCCTGGTTTATCTCCATACAGGATGCCAAGAAGACCCCTTTTTCACTCTTAGAAGTGTCTGGGGACTCCGAGTGAGGTGAACAGATAGTTTCAGATCTCCTCTGACCTGAATAATCACTGCTGAGCACAGGGAAGGTGGCAGAGGTGAGGAAAGAGTTTGTGCTCATGAAGGAGAGCCCAGAGTTGTGGGCACCTTCTCAGAGAGGAGAGTGGACTTTGGGGAGACAGCCTGGCTCAGAGCTTGGCCCCTGTGGACCCTGGCTTCCTGCTCTTCTGCAGCTGCCTGGAGAAGGCACCTGACCAAGGTGTCTGCTTCTACGCTCCAGTGACAAGCCCGTCTTGCTTTAAAAATGCATCCTACTTAAAATCCAAACTTCAGCCAGAGCAGTATTACTTAGATGATATTTGTGGCTAATGTTCAGTCCTTAATGAGAACAAGAAATGGTTCATGAAGTGGATTTTGGAAAGTGTTTTCTACACACTAGAAGTAGTAATTGATGGATGTGCATAGCCTTAATCCTCTAACAATTGAGTTACTAAATTTACTTGTTTTGCCCCTCAAATTAAACATCACTCAGAAAGACTGGCTGTTTTTAGCCTTGACTTTAGGAAGAGCAGTGAGGGAAACAGCTGTCAGGGCTGAAGCTCCTCCCGAGCAGCAGGCTCATGGTGGAGCTGCACCTTTCAGTCACAACTCACATTACCTCCTATGCACGCTAGCTCGAACTGTGCATGCACCGTGTGCCGGCTAGCTCTGTTGGTTAGATCATGGTGCTGGTAACTCTGAGGTCCAGGGTTCCATCCCTGTACCCTCCCCCCCAAAAAAAACCCAAATCCCAGCCACCAAAAATACACACACACACACACACACACGCACACACACACACACACACGCATGCATGCATGAGACATCCTTTGGCACTGAGTGAGTTGCTTGACTTATCTATTAGCCAGACTTGCTTAGATATTTTATTGCTTCTAATTTGCTTCATGATAAACATTTTCCAAGGAATTGCATTTACAGAAGAACAAGCCTAAGTTTTAAACTGTTTAGAGATGAGGTCAACTTTATGAATAGACTTGAACACGTCTTGTTCAGTGGTGCTAGGGACAGAAGAGAGATGGGGACACAGAAGTCCTCTAAAGCAACAGCTGCATCCCTGATGGAGTCTGCCAAAGTGGCCTCTGCACAAGCAGAGCAGCCCTTGGGTGGGGCATGTGCTGTTTATCTAGAATATTCTTCTCCCTCCTGGCTGCACAGAGACCCTTCATTGGGCTCTAAGGTATTCTCTTACTCCGGAAAGTGCACTTATTAATAGTAAGATATTTACACAGAATAACTAGGAGAAAAACTGACATCAATGTTCCCAAATGACTCTCGACCTGAATACATGCCTTGGAGACTTTGCAAAGTGGATAGAAGCTCCGGACTTGTGAGTGGCCAATGCTCTTCAGGGGTGGAGGATTGGCTGGCACTGGTGGAGTGGTGACTTCTAAGACTCCTAAATGCTTCCTTTGGGCCCTTCCTTTGGGCCACATGTGTCCGCTCGTCCATTCCTCAAGCTGGATTGCTAGCTTGCGTCCCCCTTCCCTGATGCATGCGTTCTTGCCTCCTGGTCCCCGTGCATCTGCTGAGTGGACAGATGTGCGTGAGTGTTTCAGCAACGCGACATGCACGATGGACTCTACGTCTCTTTACCATTCAGAAAACGCTGAAGTTAGATCCTCCTAGATTGAGGGAAAATAAGGTCATTTACATATCTCATCACCAAAACCCGTCTCCCTTCTTAGCCCTGCTGCCCTTCCCTCCCTCTTCCTCCCCATATTTCTTTATCTGGGGCCTTTCAGGCCCTCGTGGAAAGGCTTTCTAACCTTGCACTGTCCTGCTGCCAACGCCAAGCACCGATGACTCCAGGTTTCCCCCGACCTACGTTTTTCTCTTGCTCCCAGGACCTCTGAGCTCTCCCCCCAGACTCCCCCTTTCTTGTCCTCGCCCAGGAGACTCCCACTTGCATTTGAAGGGAGACGTGGATGTGCCTCTGCATCTGTCCCCAAGGGCTTAAATCCACTCATTCGGATGAGCAGGAGGAGCAGGGAGCATGGAGCATCTAGAACGGAATGGTCTCTGCATCTTGCTCTTTTGGAAAAGCTGGCTGGATCACCAGTGAAATGATAGCTGTCCCCATCTATGACTGAGCCCTGGCTCTGTGCCACACACAGTGCAACCCGCCCCCCCCACACACACACACTTCCACACTCACACTGCCTGTGTCCACTGCAGTGTCCCTGAGCCCGATGTCCTGGCTCTTTATTCACCTGACATGTGACCACCCCTGCAGCAAGAAGACCTTCATACCAAAAGTCAGGGAACTCTCTAGGAGAACAGAACTGAGCCCTAACAAGAGAAGCATGCTCTGGAGATGAATGTCTGCTGAAAGATGCAACCCCCAGCACCTATTCTGAGCAGTGTTGCCTCCGTCAGCAGTCTTATTTCCAGAATCTGGGCCAGCACCAGCCTGTCCACTTCCTGCCAGCAGAGTCCCAGGGCTGTTCCTGCTTGGTGGCAAGCTTTGCGACCGGTGGAGACAATCATAATTAAGCACTTGTTTCGAGCCCCCAAAGCTGTCATTTATTCCTGATGCATGGACAGGTTGCCTAGACCAGTCTCAATGGCCAAGTTTGAGTGGAGTCTTGTCTGACACATTAACAGACCGACTTGCTTTAGAGCAAGTGACACGTGGTACCCTGCTTCTCACAGGTTGGCCTCGCACGGGCCACAGGGCCTGCAGGAAGTGGTTAGCAAAGGGTGAGGAAATGAGAGTACTGTAAAAGTTTTCCTGCACTGGGCTACAGGCTACACTTTAGATTGGAAGGTGTTTTCCTTTCATAGCCAAAGATGCAGACTTTTTTAATGAACTGCTGTTAATTGTGGGAAGGCCAGATAGAGAATTTTGTGCAGGTCCATTGGGAGGGGTTACGAGCCGAGGTGAGGGAGAAAGGTGGCAGTATTGGGAATCAGGGGAAATTATACAGAAAGAAGATGCTGGAGACTACCGGGAACCTGGTCTGTTTCTGAGTCCCGTTTAGGACCAGCCCTGATTGTTTTCCTCCAGATCCTATGCTCTGCTGAAATGAGGGGAGGTGCCCCTTCACTGCCCTCCAGCAGGTGTCGTGGTGTTGGGGTCCACCGTCCATTGCGGAACCTGTGGGAAAGGAGGCATGTCAAGGCACAGCTGCCACCAGCTGTGTTCAGTGGCAGTGTAAAATTCGAGTGCTTAAGCCACTGGCTTTGTGGCTTCATATTGGAATATACTCAGAATTTTGACTTCTGGGGAGCCTCATGTATGTTTCCTACCTTATGATTCTGAAAAGATGTTTGCTAGTAGTTTCATCAGAAGAAACTAAGAGGGTTTTTATCCACATAGGTGTGGACAGCTCAGCTCTGCCTTCAGGTTCACATCAAAGACCCACTATGTAAATGTGTAGCCCTGAATGATACTGCTGCTCAGATCTCACTGAAAGTCACTTCTACATGTGGGCTGGGCTGTCATTGCTGCACTGGGACTACGTAGACAGCCTTTAACTCCACTGCCCACAGCAGCCAGAGACATGCCACACGGGATCTCCTGCAAGGATGTCGAGGAGGCTCCCTCTGGAAGCCTCTCATGCACCTGCCCAGATGTGTGTGGGTCAGGGGCTCCAAAGGGAACCAGCGGGAGATGAGTGGTAGAGACTGTGTGTACAGGGATGCGTGTGTGCAGGGTGTGTGTGCAGGGTGTGTGTGTAGGAGTTTCTGCAGGGGTGGCGTGTGTGCAGGGTTTGTGTAGAAGTGTGTGTGCAGGGTGTGTTGCAGAGGGTATGTGCAGGGATATGTGTGTGCAGTGGTGTGTGTACAGGGATGTGTGTGTGCAGGGTGTGTGTACAGGGATTGTGTTCAGGGCATTTGAGGAGGAGCCCGGTCAAGTCCAGGTGGCTGCTGTGTGACATCCCAGGGACAGTCCTCTGTAAAGTGTGCACGTGTCCAGGTCCATGTCTTCAAATGGACTGGAATGAGGATATTTTACCAACGGGGACAGCTGGTGATTTCTCTAATTTTGATAGAATGAAGCTTTATTTATTCCATTATTTATTCATTGGTAGACAACTGTTCTTCAATGCTTCATTTGAGATGTCATTGGATGACGGGAGGGAATGTTTTCTCTAAGACAGAGACAGATTTCTGGAGTGAGTGTCGTGTCCCACTGAGGTGCTGTGTCTGCCCTGGGATGGCCGCAGACATAGCTCATGGTGCCTGACTTGGGTCACCAGGGCCCTTGTGTCATGCTGCTCAGAATCCGCACAGTCCTGTAGCATCCACCCTCATGACCATGACTGGAATGAGGAGTCAGAATGAAGACAAAGTGGTTTGAACCATGTGGACACACTTCCGACAGTGGTGGAGCAGCAGAGGGTCACACACCCTGCCCTCTGCCAAGGTACAGCTCCGTGATGGGGTGAGGGGGTCCCAAGACTGGGAGGGATACACACTCGTTGAGTTGCGTTCTCCACAGTGGTTTGGACTTGAGATTAGCTTCTCATGTTCTGGGTGCAGGAGAAAGGGGGATGGTCGCATCTCAACCCCTTCAGTGCTCCCTGGGAAGCCTTGATGGATGGTGCTCCCATGTGCTCGTCAGAATCTTTGAGGACACCAACAGTGACTGAGAAGCCAAGGAGTGTCACCTGAAATGAGGGGAGGTGCCAGAGGCACAGGGGTGGCCATCCGAGTTCACACGTCTGTCCTGGACACCAGGAGATGCCACATATCCAGCCCCAAGGTCCAAGGAGCACTTGCCCCCAGGGAGGGCGCCTGCCAGGCTGTTGTCCCCATGTGGGTGCATGGCTGTCATCTGCACCCACGGCGTGGCCGGTGCTGCCCTGCTCACATCCTTGAGAGTTTGTGGCCACCCCTGCTGTTATCCTACTGGAGTGGATGATAAACTTTGCCCCAAATGCTTGTTTCGGCTCCAAGGGCCTTCCAAGCCTAGTTTGAGTCGAGCGGAGGGTGTCCTGTGTCGGATCTCTGGAGTACACCAGATGGGAAACAGGTTGCTTTTATCCCATCTACTGTGAAATGAATGGCTTATTGCATGGAATTGCTAATGATTTTAGGAGCTGCTCCTTTGGGAGGTCACAAAACAGCATCTGAGCTTGCTGCAAAAACAGCTGGCATGGGGGGCCAGGTGCGTTTTCTTATTTAACAAACCAGGGTTTCCTTGGCTCATTATTGGTTTTACTTTTCACTTGCAGGCCCTTTCTTCACTCTTAGATTATCATTAAAAAGGTTATGAGTCAAATTCAAAGTGGTACCAATGTCCACCACGGTTAACGGGCGATACTGAGGCCTCCAGCAACCCTGTCCCTGCACTTGGGGGCTTCGGGGCCCATTGATCCCACCTCGTTAAGTCATATCAAGTCAGCAACTTCTCAGGGCTCCTGATAGATGCACTCTAGGAATAATATGGCCATTTATAAACCCAGGCATCTTCCATTGTTTTGTTCACACTCTTTTTAAAAGGCTTAGCCTCATGGGGACTCTCCCTGTTAGCTGAAAGAAGCTGTCTTGGAGAATAGCACGGTCGTCTATTTAGCTCCGAGTCAGCAACATTTTCAGCAGCTTAGGGAGGGTGAAACTCTGCACTATATTTATGCAGTGTCTTCCTCAGAATATTTTGCTAACGCCTATTTTTTTCTCTAGACGTCTCTAGAAGTATAAGAAGGAAGGGATGAGTGAGGGTTGTGGAGGGTTCAGTGCTTCCACGGGGAGAGGGGAGGGACCACGGGAAGGTCAGGGACTTTTCCAGTATCAGGATGTGGCACAGCTTGGAAGACAACCTACATTTTGCGTTTCAGGTTAGTTGTTAGAATATGCCCACATGCCATTTAGAAGAAAAGAACGAACACTTCATCATAGGTCAGCCATTGTAACAGCACAGCTCAGAAGTTGACATCTAGGGCCGAGCCCGTGGCCGCACTCGAGAGGGTGCGGTGCTGGGAGTGCAGCAGCGCTCCTGCCGCAGGTGCGGATCCTATATAGGGATGACCAGTGCGCTCCCAGCGCTCACTGGCTGAGCGCGGTGCGGCTGGTCTCAAAAAGGACAAAAAAAAAAAAAAAGAAGAAGTTGACATCTATCCTCCTTTCCTGAGGGTGGGAAATGGCTGTGTCCCTGTGGTGCTTGGCACATGCTAGGTGCTTAATGAGTGTTTGTTGAGTTCAACTCGACTCCACTCTGAGAGCCTACAGCATGTAGTACACAGAGAATACACCACATATGTGTTCTGCCTTCTGGAAAGGCCTATATTCTAGTCCAAAAAATGGATCAGATCATTTAGATAGAAATGCCAAGACTCTAAACAAAGTGGTCCAGGCAAAGAGCGGAAGAGGGCCAGGTAAAGAGAGGTGGCCCGGGGTGGGCAGAGGCTCAGCCCGACCGCGGGGAATAGAGGATATTGTAGATGACCACAGGTGACAGCAGCCAGTGAACTCAGCATGCTGGCTCCCTGGGCAGTGGGGGAGGGGAAGTGGGGGCTGGTTTGGGAAAAAAGGTGCATTTATTTAATGATTTGAAGGAAGAGAAAAATACCTAAGTGGGGAAATCCAGGGGAAAATTGGAATTACAACACATATGATGTAGAGAGATATCTGTAGAGGAGACCTTGGATTGATGCAAGCAGGAAAAGTCTACAGAAAAAATGTAATGAAGAAGTGACTGGGTATCATGACTGAGTCTTGACATCATGACATCAAAGAAAAGGACAAAAATTACCATTATTTGCATGTTTTATGTCTATTTGCATGTTGTATGTTTGTAAACAATATACTTGCACATACACACAAGAAGCAACTAATGAGAAATTAGCAAGGCAGCTAATTATCAAATATATTCTCAAAATGAATCCTTCCCTAATAATAGCAACTACCAGTTATCATGAATAATCTCTTTACAATATAAACTAAAATGATAAAATATTTAAGAAAAAATTTAATGTGATGAAAACTTGGAACAGATTTACCGAAGGCTATTTAAAACATCAGAATGAATGGGAAAAGTTATTCCTGGGTAGTCGGTTTGCTGCATGTAGACTAGGTTGCTGTGACATAGAGGTCTGCGCGTGAACTGGCTCGGGAGGGCTGGGCTTCAACTCCCTCCGGGAGACAGTGGAGCCAAGAGCTCCTGCTCCGTGGCCGGCTCCGATCCGGGAGATCATTCATTATCCCAACGCTTTTGCCGTGTTGGATGGGTCCCTCCCCGCCACCGAGCCTGGCGTGGAGTCCTGCCCACCCCATTCCCCATGTGCGTCTATGAGAAAGGGATAAGAGCCAGCTGCAAAGGATCCAGGGAGATGCGGTGGCCTTCAACTCAGTGGGATCAACTCAGTTCCTGTCACTAAGAGGAAAGAGTCGAGAGGTGACAGTCGGGGGCTACCAGCTTTCTCTGCCATGGCAGCAAACCTTACCCTAGGAAGAGACCTGTTCCCCTCCCAGTGTTGGTATGTTCAATACAATCCTAATTCCAGTGCAAGTTTCCTAAGAATCTGATGTCACACTTCTAAAGTTACCTGGGAGAACAAACATGTAAGAATACACAAGAAAATATTTTAAAAGACAATAAGCAAATTTTTGCCTTACAAAACATATTGGTACCAAACATAGCAAGAACCGTGACACTGGCAAAGATTAAGCAGAAAGATAAATGGATCAAACTAAGAAGTCAGGATATGAATATATAGCAAATACAAACACTGCCTAATGTGAATTACTGTGGCTTACGCATGGGACGTTACAGGGCACGTGTACATGCACGCATGCACACACAGAGAAAGAGGCACTGGTGGAAAGACACAGAAGAAAGAGAGACTGGTCTATTTCCCAATTTTATCCATACACACACCCCCCAAAATATAGTTGGAACTTAGGCAGTAAACAAAGTACACACATGTGCATATGCAGTATAATAAATACATATGCATTAACTATACGACAAAATTTAGCTCCCGCTCCCAAGGCCAGTGTGCACGTGGAGGATATGTGGCATTTCAGACCAGTGGGGAAGGATTGATTATATAGAAGGATGATGATCTGAAAAATAGTAAATTTTTACCCAAGATCATAATCCAAAATGAATGCTAAATGAAGAAATAGAGAAGTAAAAATCTAAAATGGAGCCACGTGCCATGTGGGCAGCACTGGTCTGAGCCATAAACCCGCAGGCCCAGCTCTGCTCAGACCCCTAGGGTTGGCATGCAGAGGAGCAGGGTCCATTTTAGGTCAGGGCACGAAAGCCTGAGACTTCCTAACACCGCCACTGTGTCTGCACCGATCTATCACAAGGCAGCAATCCGGCTGGTACCCCAAGATACAGCCATAAAGATAATCACGGAAAGGAGGATAATAAAATAGTAATAATAATAATAACCTGCCCTGGCAGGAGACGGCAGGACTCAGGAGTGTCTGCTCCCTGCTCCACAGTGGGCCTCAATTACACTGGGGTTGAAGTGCTGCTGGCCTTGCAGGGCTGAGCTAAAGCACCAATGTTGGGCCCAATAGTGACGGTGCCTGTGGGATGGAGGCTGTCACTCTACTGGGATGTCCCCCGTCTCTTCCCAGTGACAGTGCAGACTCTGCCAGCTGCGACCATCTCAGCAGCCCTCCCAGCACTGTGTGAACCCAAAGCTGCCTGGGGCCCCCTGTTGCCTGGTGAAGCCAGAAGCCCGCTCTTTTCCTCCTCACCGCGGCTCTGTGTGCGACCTCTCTTCCCTTCAGCCCAATCCCTGACCTTGGAAGGATGCTCTCACCCAAGGGACCTTCCTGTATCATTTGTTAAATAAAGCGATTGTGTGGGATGCACCAGGGCCACCTGAGAGTGGCGTCCGGTGCAACAGTGATCTCCAGCCCCTGTGGGACCAGATGCACTCAGATCATCTGTTTTGTACACTGTCATTATATATTAATATATTTAGTTATCTTTTTATATAAAACAGCTCTCTTGAGCTATACTTTGTGTAACACCACCATTTTCTGTTATTGTCCATCTAAAGAGCATTTTTACACATTTTTTCTTAATTGCTCCTTATTCATGATTTTAATACCACAGATATACTATTTGCCTGGGTATTGTATGTCTATTCATAATTGGTGCATAAAAAGACTAAGACATTTTACTGCCCACAAATCGATTTTTGACCCGTTGGGGAGATATTGGTCCTGTTGAGCATGCAACCTTGGATACACAGTAAAATTATCTGGCCAGCTTATAAAAATTCACTGCACTCTCGCAGCACCATCAAAGAGATCCCAGCACCCTTGCACTTTATGAGACTGTGTTTCATGAAAGCTCATCGGGCTGGAACCCCTGCTCAGGTCTGAGACGTGGTGGGGAGTATCGGGGTATGCAGGAACAAGGCACGGGAGTGTCACATCTGAGGTTGGTGGCCTGGGCGGAGTCCCGTCCATGTGGCTTCAAAGTCGTGATCCGTGAGACAAAAGCAAAAGAAGGAGAGAGAACAGTGCAGGTCCTCACGGCACCCGCAGCAAGCGGAGACAAAAACGTAACTTTTCAGCAATTCAAGGATGGTTTTCTTTGCCATAGCAAAGCAGCTTTCTCCACCTCATAGAAGAAGGGAAGCGTGGATGAGAAACAACAGGCTAGCACCACTGCCACCCATCGCCTCCCAGCCCGGGCGTCCAGTGCAGGCACAGGCAGAGCTCGGGAGGACAAGGGACATGCCAGACGCCTGGACAGCAGACCACAGGGAAGCCCCCTCAACTAACCGGCTCGCTTTCCTTTCTTTCAGGAAACAGAAAGAAAAGTGCCCTTTAAGGCACAAACCAGAAGAGCGAGGGGAAGGGAAGGCAGAGAGGGCAGGGCTGGAAGAACATGGGCATTGCGGGCACCGGGCTGTGCACAGTGCCGGGTGGGCCCTGACCTGCAGCCACTAGGGTTCAGGAGGACGCGGTCAGGCCATGGCGTGGACAGGCTGATCTACGCTTCACCCCTGCTGTGTGAATGGCCCTCACAGGGCAATCATCTGACTTCACTTACCTTCGTCAGGTGTGAAATGACAGCGTTGACGTTGGCACCGTCCCGAGGGGGCTTTCTCTCGCCCCTCCCTGCCCTGCTGGCCGTCCGCAGCCTCATCCAATCCAGCAAGGAGGCCAGGCCTGCAGAGTCCAGCCGTGCAGGGTGCGGCTGAGAAGGCCACACTGGCGCCAGGCTCCCTCTGCCCTGGTGCTAATTTTCTTTTCCACAGTCACTAAAAATAGAAGCAACTGTAATTGGGTTTCATGTACCCAAAATTAACATGAAGCACTTTTCAGCCATATTCTCTGATGAGGGAAAGCCTAACATTTAAGGATGGGAGGTGTCAGAGACACCTATCTAATCCAGTCATGCCTCAGGTGATGGGCCCAGGCCCCAAAAGCTAGGGGCCTTGCTCAGTGTCACACAGCTGCCTCCTGCCACACCTGGGCAGGGCTGTGGGAAAGGGAAGTGGGCTCCATTCATCTGGGGTGCTGAGGGGCTTGGGACAGCGATGTCTGAGGTCCAGGCAGCACCTGGACTGTGGGCTGGGGAAGGATCCTCACTAGAGGTGTGGTATCCATCACCAAATACCTGAGGGACTCTCAGGAGGAAGGGGAGGTAGGTAAGTCAGGAGGCAGTCCAGAGAGGTGAACAGGACTCATGGCTGCCCAGTGGCAAGAGAAATGTCAACCCAAAAAAGACCTTTCCTCTTTTATTTATTTTATTTTATTTTATTTTATTTTTGGTCCGGTAAGGGGATCGCAACCCCTGGCATGGTGTGGTCTGCACCGCGCTCAGCCAGTGAGTGCACCGGCCATCCCTATGTAGGATCCGAACCCGCGGCCTCGGCGCTGCCAGTGCCGCACTCTCCCGAGTGAGCCAAGGGGCCGGACCCAAAAAAAGACGTTTCCAACAGCCAGCGTTGTCAGAGGACAGATGACTAAGGGCACAGGCTGCCTGCCACCGACATGCGTGAACGTCAGCCGGACATGCCCGCCACCGACATGCGTGAACGTCAGCCGGACAGGTACTGAGCAGTGATGCTTGGGGGCATCGAGTCACAGACAAACAGAATGCTCACAGATCTGCTCACCCACCACCCCCAGGTCCCCTTCTGCCCTTTCTCAGTCCTGCCCCGTGCACAGAAGTCCCCCCTCATGTGCTTTGCCCAGGCTCCCCTGTCCTTCTGAATTCTGGGTGGTTTTGGCCATCGGGAGGCAGTGGCAGTAGATCAGAGGGTGGGAGTGAAGAAGGGCTGGGGGTTTCTTCCTTTGGGGCACTCTGATCCTGGGAGTGGCCTTCTGCTCCCCAAAGGGCCACCTGGAGCAGATTCTGCCCCAAGCTCTGTGTCAACTAACAGTAGATTATCTTTAACTGAGGGCACTGTGGTGAGGCTTCAAGAGCATCACAGATGGGGAAGGGCTTTGAACAGAACGTGCTGGGCATGTGGAGTGTGTGCCTAGAGAAGCAAGCATGGGATGATGTGCTGGCGACTTCCAGTGCAGTGCGTGCCCGGAGAAATAAGGGATGCCCACAGCACTGGGGGGGTGACTGGCATCCAGGACAGGTGAGCGCTGTCCCAGTAGGGGAGAGCACACCCATAGGTTTAGAAGCTGGCAATCCAGACAATAAAAGTGTTCCACCAAACAGAGTTTAACATTAGTTTTAGACAATTGTTCTGTGGACTTGATGTTAGACAGACAGGGCAGGAGCACATTGCACCTGCCTCCGAGGTTGACCTCGCTCTCTTCCGCTGTGCTTGGAGCAGCGGGTGCAGAGGACAAGGGGTCACCCTCTCTGCATTTAACAACCTCCTTCCTCTGCCCTCAGCAGGCCTGGCCATGACATTAGTGGCTCCTGCAAGAGTGACACCCTAAGCCTTACACCAAATAGCTACGTATCTAATAGTCAAAAGCAAAGTTAGCAAACTGATGGGTGTGTTGTTCTCTTCTCCTGCCTCAACAAATACACCTGCGAGTCAACAACATGAGAATGGAGGTGCAGAGCTAATGTTCTCAAAACGGAGATGGAAAACAGCAGAGGACTTTTAATTATTGTCGCTACACATGTCCAGGTGTTCTGCTGATGGCGGACAGTGTTCCCGTGAGTGAAAAATAACAACTCTCATAGTTCATAAATTATGTGCTTATTTCCTAAAATTATTTTTTCTTGCCTTTATATCAGCAAAATCACTAGTTTTACTGTGGTAATGAAGATGTCACATACCAGTAGTCACAGGAGACTACTATGCTCTCTTATACATCGATTAGAGAGAAATATGAGTTATACTTAATTTTGCAAAAGATTCCTCTGTTGCCAGGAGCAGCTATTGAGGACACGGGATGGCTTGTGTGTACTTCTAGAACCAGGCATGAGAACACAGAAGAGGAGGAAAACATGACATAGAACAGTAGGCTCTGCTGGGGACAGGAGAGAACCGATCATTGAGCTCCTGTGTCTCCCTCTCTCCCAGGCGCTCTGCAGTCCCAGTTTCCTCTGGCGCTGGCACTGGGACAGCCATGGCCTGCATGGAACCTTCTGTCAAGTCCATAGGCAGCAGACAGGGAGAAGGGTTTTCTCTGGGGCCTGGCTGAGTGGCTGAGGTGCCCATGTTCCTAATAAAGAATCGTGCGTGGTTGAAACAATAGAACACACAGGCGTCGCTAACCTAAGCAGTGACCCAAAGCAGTCGCTTCGTCAGGGAGGAAGGGAGGGCCCCCAAAGCAGGGAGCCCCTGACGGCAGCAAGGCAGTGTAGCCATGATCCCCAGGACTAAACCGTCAAGCAAGTAAAGGTGACAGGATGTGTTGACCATGCCGATTCTACAATGAGTGACTAAGAAGAAGTCAGCACGAGGTCCCCACACTTCACTAGCTCCCGCTGGCATCCAGATGGAGAATGGAGGCACGTGGGAATGAGAGGCGATGGCTCGCCTTGGCAGATGGAGGAGGAGGGGATGGGTGTGGGGTCAGGGGTGGCATCAGGGACCACCTGTGCAGCCGTGGAGGGGGCGTGTTCGGCTCGCCTTGTGAGGGACCTCATTGTCTTATCTGCAGAATGGGATCCTTGAGCACATGGTTATCGAGCATCCACTCTGAGCTAGGAGACTAGGAACCAGCAGACATTTATCACACATGGTGGTAACAGCAATGGCAGTTGCCCCAATGGATACAGAGTGTAAAAGACATTGGACTCCCTGTTATTTCTGCAGAACTATATAAAACTGCAGGGTACATGGCCCACTTTTCTCCCAACTTCCAAAGAAGTAAGGGGACCTCCCAGCCCAGAGAGGAAGGGCAGGTGTGCTTTACCGTTATCTGTGACCCCAAGCACAGGCTCTGCCATCTCCATGTGCAAAGGCCAGTAGTTACTAACCACGACTGTGCACAAGGCCCCGGAAAGAAAAGTGCACATGTGCCTGTGGGGCTGGACATTCCCAAAAGGGAGCAACCGAGCTGGACGACCTGGGTGCAGTAGGTAGTGGGAGAAGGGACAGGTGCAACCCAGGGGCTGGGCGGCTTGGCAGGAGCTCGGGGCAGATGGCACCAACTCCAGGGTCAGGACACGGCCGCTCGCTGCAGGCCAGCTGCCACAGGCCCCACCACTCTGAACCTTCTCATCGATCTCTCTTCTCAGGCCATGTCCAAACTCCTCCCTGATAACACTGAGCATTCATTTGCCAAAGACAGTTCTCATTAAATTCTAAACATGGATTTTTATGGCAATTTAAGTCATATGTTTCTGATTCATTGACAATGAACTCACCAAAAATGTTGGCAACTGCATTTTGGACGTTCCAGCAGCTCTTTAAATGTTCTGTGCATTCTCTCTCTCTCTCTCTCTCTCACTCTCTCTCTCACACACACACAGCCACAAATGAAAATGTGGGATCTTCAATGTGGTTTCAGGATGAGCAAAACTTCATCTCCCGGTCCCCAGGTGCAGCACGAGCCACCCTGCCATCTCACACCAGCCGGCCACGCTGTGACCGCTGACCCCTGCAACAAGGGTGCCCACCCAGGAAGCCTACTCTCGCGTCCCAAGGCAATGGCAGTAACGCACTCGGGCATTCTCCAGGCTGCCTCTTTGACGGTTGAAAGACGTTAAGTTGCTGATAATGAACGGTTGTTGAGTCAGCGGTAATTACCGCGTTACCGACATTAATTCTCACCTCCTCTGCTCTTTGTGCCTGGCATGTGGGGAATTCCCTGGTACTTTCTGTTCATTAAATCATTTTTAACACTCCTGTTAAAAGGGATCTGGAACAAGACCACGGCAACACGCTCACCTGTAGCCCCACCTGCCCACCAGCTTGGGCCCTGAAATCCGTCCATCCCTGGTCCTTCCTGCCCGCCCTGAGCTTTCCAAACCGTGTCTGCTCAGACCTCCCTGCCCCCACACCTCCCCACCGGGACCTCGACAGATGGAGGGGTGCTGGGGAATGAGGGGCTACCCCTCCCCACTTCGGAAACTTCCACTTGAGTCTTTAAATCTTTAATTTGCTGCAGCAGACATTCATTGGACACCTGCTGTTTACAGATCCAGTTTGAGGAGCCTTGGGAGGGATTGGCACAGAGCTGTGGGTTGTGGGGACTGGGATGCAGCGGGGGTGCACACCCAGTATCACAGACCTGAAGCCAGCTGGGTCAGGCCCTGAAGCCCAGAGGGTGGAGGACAGCAACAAAATAGTAGCACAGAGGAGTGAAAGTCGCTGCAGGGTCCAGACAGAGGCAGGAGCCCCGGACCCGTGTTGGGGTGGGCTTCACCTGGACTCGCTCAGGTGGCACTGGACACCAGGTGCCGATGCAGTGGGGCCCAGGTCAGCCACCATGGCTCTACACCCCGGGCTCAGGGACAGGCTGGGGGGACCCCTCCATGAGCACCATGCCCCTCCCCCTGACCTCCGGCCCCTCCTGTCTCTGCTGCCTGCCGAGCCCCATCTAGGGGGTCAAATGTCTCATGCTAAAACCTGAAGTGGACTCCGCACTCGGTGCTCCTTCCTTCACAGGTCCTCGTCCTCATCCTCTGTCCTTCCAGCCGCCCCTCCCAGCCCCATCAGAGGTTCCTGGATTCAGGGCATGGCCCCCTTCCACAGCTGGGTGCCAGGTAACTCCAGGCCTAGTGTGAGAAGAAGAAAGACCTCAACCCAAACCCTGGATGCCCAGGGAGCACAGCACAGGGCCTTGGAGGAAGCCCTGCTGAGCAGCATCAGTGCTGGAGCCACCAAGAAAAGGGCCCAGGACTCTCCACGCCTTCCCCACGAGGGCTGAGCAGTGGAGATGTTCCTTGACTTGCCCAAGGTCCAGTGTGGCTTTTCTTAGCCTGATTACGAAAAACATGTAGACAAAGTTGCCCTAACTTAAAGTCAGCTCTCATTGAAAGGGAGGTGGATAGATGCATCCACTTAAAGGTGTGAAATTTTTCAGAGCATAGGTTTGAAGTCCCATGAACATGACTTTTGTGTCTGAGTTTAGATTCCTGAGGAGACTAGACATGCTGCTCCCGTGGAACGAGACCCTCTCACGATAGTCCATTCTCTGCTGAGGACCACTCTTTCCTATCAACCCCATGCTTTTATTGTTGTAAACACCTTTGCAAGCCTGATGTCTTCCTTTTGGGGTCTGGTTCTATCCGAGAAGGAACCTCCGCTCCCCAAAGTGGGGTAAGTACATAAGTATTCCTGGCGACGTTCTCGCCCTCGCGGCCACATCTGGCGGGAGGCCCCCTGGCTTGTCCCCACCCGCGCACTTACACCAGCCTTCAGCAGCACGGCGGGCGGAGCGAGGGGTGGTGATCAGACTTTTGTACATCTCAACTTACTTGTCAAACTTTTAGACAAGAAAATAAAATCCAAATGCATTTTGCCAGAGATTTCTACTTATTTGTCCAATCACATGTGATTCCAGTGAAATGTAATCCATGTGTTTCTGATTCATTCGTGCTGGAATCGTCAAGCTCGGGAAGCCAGTGTGTAGTAGTGGGGGGTAGCAAGGGAGGTGGCCACATGGTCAGAGGCTCGGCAGGGACTTCTGACAGCTCAGGTGGTTTGGGTGACATGCCTGTGGATGACCCACCATGTGTGTCTGCTGGGGTCATCCGTAGTGTGTACCGCCATGACCACAAGGCTGCCCTCAACAGGCTCACAGCAGAGTCCACCTGTGATTATGGGGCTCAGAGACCCCAGCACTGGAGAAGGGAATGGAGACTGGCTCCTCTCCACGTGTAGGGAGCAGGGAGCGTTGCTGTCAGAACTGGGGTCAATCCCAGTCCTTGTTGCCCAACCTCTCTGAGCCTCAGTTCCCCTCTCTGCAGTGAGATAGGAATGCTTGCTCCTGTTGAGCCCCCAGAGTGCTCACACAGGCAGAGCACTCCACAGCTCCGGGCTCTCCTTTCAGCCTGTCGAGCAGCTTGTGTGGTGGGCAGAGCACGGGCTCTCTGGCCTGGACTCAGATGCTGCTTTCACAACCGCTTAGCTGGGAAGCTTTAGGCAAGTCACTCCACTATTTTTTACTTTCTCATATGCAAAATATGGATAGGATACTGCCATGCTGCTGGGTCCTCCAATGGTACCTCTGAGTATCCAGCTCCATGTGGTTGCTGCCTGAGGCCGGGGCGATGGGTGGGTTTAGGGAGCACAAAGATGCTGCATGGGATGCAGGCCTGGGCACGACTTCTCTCTGCTGGGTTTGCACGGACAGGCTCTCCAGGTCCCACTGCTCAGGAGGGGTTCTGCCTTCAAAGGCAAAGCCACTTTTGCCCCCCGGGCACTCCAAGCTTCTCCTCCATGTCACTGTCCTCAGCGTACCATTACATCCGTGGCCACATCAAATGCAGCAAGCGCAGGGTCCCCGGCATGGAGAGCCCTGTCCTGCCTTCTCTCCATCATGAACCTGCTGGGTGAGTGCCAGCAACTTGGAGTTTTTTGACCTAAATTTTGGACCAAAAAATAAAATAAAATAAAATGACAGGTTTGCTTTGCAAGTTTCCTAAAAGGATAAAAATAGATAAAATGCAGAAAAGTGCTTTGAAAACCATTTTAAACACTGTGTACATACACGGTGCAGGTGACGGAAAGCCCTGCTACCTCGGGCACTGGGTGGGTGGGAGCCTGGGGATGGGAGGGAGCACATTTTGGGGATTAATATTCCCTAGGCCATTGGTATTGAGAAAAGCACCTCTTTGGGGCATGTACAGGACCCTTGCAGTCTACTGCATGCTTAGCACTGGCAAGAATTCATTCCAACCCCGAGAAAAAGGCCCAGCGAGCCCCAGTGATCACCCAGCCGCCTCCTTCACTGGCTTTGGAGATCTTCCTGCAGCCTGAGGTTCTGGGGGGCTGGATGCACAGGGCAGGAGAAAGGAGCTGCCTTCTGCGTGGCCTCTGTCTTTTGGAACATGACCCAGGTTAGTCCATCTGTTATGTTAACTCTCACCTAAGGGAGGCCCCCAAATCTGCAAATCCAAAAGTGTGGAAATCCAGAATAGATGTGAGTGTTAGTGTTGAATATAGGACCAGGATGGACTTCACAGAAGGAAGTAAAGAGGATACTGGATTGCCGGGGAAGACTCTGAGGAGCACGTGGAGCCACGGAGGAGTGGCGGCCAGGGGCTGGGGCGCATCTGTGTCCCTGCAAAGCGGTCATGCTCTTCCTCAGTAAGAATGCAGTGGAGGCCCCTCTTTGTCTGTTGAACTTTCCAATCAATGTTACATCTTTCAACAGAAGCTTGTATTTTATTACTTTTTAAAGTAACTACATAACTATTAAGTAACTAATAACTACTATTAATAAATGTATGGAATGGAACCAAAATTAGGCCAAATGTCCGTCACCCATAAAGAATTATTATTTTTTTCTTCTTCTTATAATCATCAATTGTATGAAGCAGATTGCCCAGAATAATTATTTCCGAGTTAAAATTGTTTTCTGTAGTTCATCCATCTCACTATCGTGTGTAATAATCACATCTATTTATTTTTTCTTAAGTAATCATGGTATTTTCATCAAAATTTATTAGATGCTGCCTCTGGAAGGACATGCTTTTAAAATATTCAAATTTATAGTTAATGTTTTATTAACCATATTTAGCCTATAATTATTTTTCTAATGAAAATTATTCTGACGGCACCATCTGATGTTATGACGCTAGTAGTTTAAACAAAATTCAGAGAAACATTTATGCGTGAAGGGCTGTGTATTAGTCATTTGAAAGAAAGGATTTATGTGCTGTATCATTAATTGTTGCCTGAGTTCGACAGTCCATATTTTACTTCAATGCATTATTTACACTGGAAGAGACTTGGGGGTTCAAGTTTTAAAAGGTTAGGAAAATACAAATATACACATTATCTGAAGAGTAAGTGATTGTATTTCAATGGATAGTAGTGTGTGTGTGCATGTGTGTGGTTTATTATAAAATATGTATTTATTCTCTCTATATATTGAATATAGATGAGATATAGATACTGCAGTGATTAATTCGTGAGTATATGTGTGCGCATGTGGTTTGCATGTAGAACGTACATCTTCAGTCTACAGAACACATACACGCTGTGTGCTATAGAGTACTGCAGTGATTAATATGAGGCTCTGTACATCTGAGTGTGTGTACACTCATGTATAATCATTCTAATGTTCTCCAACTGGCTGATGTCTTTGAAAGATTAACAAAATAAATAGGCTGTGAATGCTTTGGAACTTTGTATCTCACCAAACATTAGATCCAGGTTGATCTGGGCATCATGAGTCGCAGGGAGGAAGGTGAGACATTTGCGGCTGAGAATGACCTTGCTGGGAGCACGCTGCTCTGGTGTCTAAGAGTGGGAAAACTCAGTGCACTTCTGATGCCACTTCTTTTGATCACCTGTGAGGCTGGTCTAGAAAGTCAACTGTGGGTACAAGTGGAAGTGTCACTGCAGGTGCAGGCCAGTGACCTGTGGCCTGCTACGGATGGACTGACAGATATGCACGACAGTCTTGCTCTCCCTCTGAGTGCTGTCAACACCACTGGCGCACACAGGAAGAGAGAGTCTCTGTGTGACTGGAGACGCGAGTGGGGCCATCTGTGCTTGTGTCTGCCCTCAGAGCAGTGGGCAGTATTTTCACAGTCTGTTTGTCCTGATTGGAGCAAATGGCTTTGCTTACACTGACACATAATTCCTTTAGAAAGGGACATTTTAATGTCTATAGGATGCAACTCCCTGTAGTGGAAAGCCAGTCGTGCTATAGAGTAGATTTGAGATGCCCAGGCACCGTACTGGGGGCTTATAAATATCACACAATGTGAACAATACAAATTTACAGATACTAACTCTTCAAGATACTCATTCAATGGTGTTAGTTAAGGAAAATAACTACAAAGCATTAACATTACTAGCATGAACTTTAAATTAAATATTTCTAACGTGAGAAGGAGCCTCTGGGATGCCTTGCCTTCCCAGGCACTCCCAGATGTTGGCATCATCTGACCAAAATGAGCCCCGTTCGCAGGAGATGTCTAAAATCTCAAATGAGGTCTCCTCAGTTTCGGTGGGTGAGACAGCGGGGACAAGAGGACACCAGAAGCTGTGTGCCCGGCAGCTGGTGGGACTTTCTGTCACAATCTGGCTGCTGGGTCCCTATGGCTGGTGGTAAGAAGTAAGGTGGCTGGGGGGCCCTCAGCTCCCCGGAAACTCATTCCTCTACCTGCACTTGCCCCTTTCCTCCCCGCTACAGCCATGCACATCCCAAGTTTATCACCTCACAAATACAGTCTGACCTTCACCGAGTGGACAGAAACCACGTGTTCCTCTGGCATGACTGCTGACCAACTCCATGCCACCCCTCATTCATAATATTCTTAAACTCAAACGTCTTTGATATCTGATTTACTGCTGTATAACATGACCTTGTCTTCTTTTTTCCAAGGGGAAAACAATCCCAACAATATGCTTGTGAAAATATTGTTTAGAAAATATTTTAAAAGACAAGCCAAAACCTGCTTTATTTTACTTTGTTGGAATTAACCACCAGGGAAGATAATCGTAAATGGCATTTAAGCAATGCCCTATTCATGAATGAGGTGGTTAAACTAGGCAGCACCCTGAGCCTCCTGTTCCCTACAACTCAGCCTGGATGGAGGTCTTAACAGGAAACAGTGGACTCCGGAGGTGAAAGGGTTCCATTAAGTTATGAGAAAAAGTCATAAAATGAGAAAGCCAAAAGCACTAATGAAAGGACAGAGAAATATTCTAAGCCTGATCTGGGTTGATGCTCAGTGTTTGTAAGAAACTGTGAAGCGTCCAGTGGGGCTGGGACACCCCTGCCCACCTGATCTTTATTCCCTGACCCTCTGGCACTGCTGCTTTTGCTCGCAACACTGTCCTGGGTCCCAATGACCCAAAAACAACTTCTGCCCGTGTCCCCTATTGAAGCAATTTTTTTTTCTTTTTTACAAAGCTTTTTATTTTTTTCAAAATGTTTTCAAAACATTTTGACAGAGACAAAAAAAGGTTGTCTCAGTCCTGGGGAACATCTCTCTCTCTCTGTTGAAAATGTTGTTGAGGATCTTGTTGGGGTCTTGTTGAGGATTAAGTTAGGGATCTTGTTGAGGATACTGTTGGGGATCTTTTTGAGGACTGTGTTAGGGATTGTGTTGGGGATCTTGTTGGTTGGGGAACTTATTTAGGATCTGGTTGATGATCTTGTTGAGGATCATGTTGGGGATCTTGTTGAGGACCTTGTTGGGGATCTTGTTGAGGATCATGTTGGGGATCTTGTTGAGGACCTTGTTGGGGATCTTGTTGAGGACCTTGTTGAGGATCTTGTGGAGGTCTTGTTGAGGATCATGTTGGGGATCTTGTTGAGGACGTTGTTGAGGATCTTGTGGGGTCTTGTTGAGGATCATGTTGGGGGTCTTGCTGAGAATCTCTGCTGCCTGTTCTTGCCGAGCAGTGGGCAACCACAAGCTGCTCAGTACCTTCCCTTCCCAGAGGTGTTTGCGTTTTTAAGGAGGTGGCTATGTCTTTGTCCAAGGGATGAATTTCAGGAAAAATCACCAGTGGTGGTAGAAATCAAAGCTCAAGGTCCTCCTGGGCTTCTTGCAAACTGCTCAGTTCCTTTGCATGAGGCTTTAGTGGCAGGTGGCAAGGGGCATGTATCAGAGCAGCGAGCTTGTGTCTACAGGTGTGGAAGGAGGCCTTACAGATGAGTTTAGAAGATATAATCAGTGAGGTGGACTTCAGGACTGAGCCACGTGATAGGAGAGATGCTTTTGTTCTATGAAGGTTTGTGAAATTTTACTTATCCTTAGAATGTTTCCATAACAGCAGCAGCATTAAATTAAACACCACTTCATCAACTAATGGGCATTGCGTCCCACGTCAGGGGAAGGGGGAATTTGTTTGGGGATTTCCTACACAGTGGGGAGCTGAGAGAGAGGATTTAATGTTTGGATTTGGCAGAGTACAAGTGTGTTTTCTAGTAGCCCAACCTCTTCCCTAGTACACTTGCTTAATAACAGCAGGGGGTGATTATGGGTCAGAATGCCACTGTCCTGGATCCTGGACAAAGAGCACATGCTATGCCAACATGAAGGGTTCAAGACCACACATCCAAAATGCAGCTGGGTAAAGAGAGGCTCTGCTGCACCTGGTCAAAAATGCAGAAGATGGTTACAGACACGAAGATGTCAGACTTCTGTAGGAATCTAGCCGTTGATCTATGGAGTCAACTGCAGTAGGTTACAGAGCCTGAGTGGACAAATGGACAGGAGGGGATTGACTGTGCAAATGACGTGAGCAGAGAGACAGAAGCCGCCGTGTCCCGGGGGCATTTGGATGTCTCTGGATGGGGCGAGAGCCGGTGAGCTTGTCTGACTGCTTAGTGCAGGGAAGTTCACAGAGAGCAGCCAGCCATGGAGAGCATGTCGCCCTGATGGAGAGAAGCGTGTGCCGAAGTTCTGGGGCCACAGCTGCTCATGGAGCTGGTGCTGTGTCCCGCGCAGCCACGGCCCATCCACATGCAGTCCAGGTGCACACGCTGAGTGCCCACACAAGGCGGCCCTGCCTTGCCTCACCTCTATGCCAGGGGCCACAGGTGCAATTAATGCTGCTGCCTTCAGTTAGAATGGGCGTTGACGCCAATGATCCACGCAACTCTGCAGGAGCACGGAATGTCGTTCTCTTGCTAGGCGCATGGCCATCCGGAATGGGACAGGGTTCTATGCAGAAGAGGAAGAAAGCTGATCCAGAGTGTCAGCCCTGGGAGTGCAGAGAAGGAGGCCAGGGTCTGCTTCCTGCTTGGCCTGAATAGCTTTGCACGTAAAGGGATACGGGCCTGAAATGAAAGGTAGTCTTTGAGGTTCCATGCAAGGATGAGGGCAGGCGCTGAGAACCACTTAGGGGGGCCTTTGTGGGACTTGGAGAGAAGTGGCAAAGGATTAGCATATTAGTCAGGGCTCTCCAGAGACAGAACCGATCGGAGATAGAGGCAAAGATAGATGGAGATAGAGGTAGAGATAGGGATAGGGACAGATAAAGACATGGATATGGACACGAACGTAGATATAAACATACATGTAAACATAGACATAGACATAGATATGAGAGAGGGGCTTTGTTAGGGGAATTGGCTCAGATATGAGAGAGGGGCTTTGTTAGGGGAATTGGCTCAGATATGAGAGAGGGGCTTTGTTAGGGGAATGACAAGCTGGAGACCTTGCAATGCTGGTCGTGTGGCTCAGCCCAAGTCCAGAGGCTTCAGAACCAGGGAGCTGATGGTGGAACTCTCAGTCCAAGGTCCAAGGCCTGAGACCTGGGGGGCTGCTGGTGAAAGTCCTGCAGCCAAAGGCTAAAAATCCTGGAGTTCTAATGTCAGAGGGCAGGACAGGAAGAAGGGTGTCCCAGCTGAAGAACAGAGAGTGAACTCACCTTTCCTCCACTTTCCTGTTCCATCCAGGCCCTCAGCCAGTAGTATGGTGTCACCCACACTGAGGGTGTATCTTCCTCACTCATTCCCAGATTCAAATGCTGATCTCTTCTGGAAACTCCTTCACAGACATACCCAGAAATAATGCTTTGCCACCTATCTTGATATGTCTTAATTCCCCCAAATTGACACCTAAAATTAACCACCACAGTCGACACTGACACCATTCCTCGCACACCTTGGCCATTAAAGTCCCCGCCTTCAGGGACCCTTGAAGCTGTAGCTCTGCTGTGGACACAGGCATTCCATGGGCATTTAATGTCACCGTGCTGTGGGCAGTGGACATGGACATGGAGGCCTGGAGAGAGATGGACGCCCTTGCTGATGCTGTCCACAGATGACCGAGCAGATTAAGGGCCATGAGGTCCCCTCTTGGGGTTGCCCTGAGATGGCTATGTGGGAATACTTTGGAAAGCTAACTGGGTTCCTTCCTAGGTAAGAAATGGTCCGGGGATGTGCATAGCCCAAATCAGGAGTTAAACATAAGTACAGCATGTCCCTCCCATGTAGGTTCAGGCTAACAGAACCACATGGTCTTTGTCCCAGACCACGGTGATACCAGACACACAGGCTCTGCTGCCATCAGGGTTGTCTGGAAATGTGTTCGTTTTCAAGAAGTTTAAGTCTCTTTATAGCCCACGTGTGCACTGAGGCTGAGGTTTTCCTACAGTGGATGCAAGGGGCAGGCATGGTCAAGGCCCACATGTCGACTTCCTAGGAGGTTGGGGAAATTTTGACAAGAGAGAAGCCAGCCAGAAGGAAGCAGCATAAAAAAGAAGACTTGACAAGAAGGATCAGGGACAAGTAACTCCAGCAGCTGTCACTGTTTGCCTGGAAGGTGGCTTGGCCAGCCCACGCCAGCATCCATCCGGTCCCTCCGTAGGCTCTGGGGCATCTGCTTCACTCTTGTTCCCCCAGGGCTTCAGTGAGACATGACTGAAGGAGTATGACTTTTGGAATAGTGTACTTTTTCTCACAATCCCTGAATGCTCCAAAATACTTGTGTTCAGTGATTTGTATGCATGAAAGGAGGAACTGGATGCAGTATTATCAGATGATTAAGGAGCCTCCGGTGAGATGTGCTCCTGGCTTCATAATTCTCAAATATCACTAGCCAGGAGCTTGGACATCTGCTATGGACTGAATGTTCATGTCTCCCCCAAAATCACATGTTGAAGCCCTGATCTCCCACGTGATGGTACTTGGGGCCTTTGAGAGATGATTAGGTCATTTGGGTGGAGCCCTCATGAATAGGATGTGTGCCCTTATAAGAAGAGTCACCAGAGAGATGATCTCTCTCTGCCATGTGAAGACACAGTGAGAAGGTGGCCACTTACAAACCAGGAAGGTGGCCCTCTCCAGGAACCAAATCTGCTGGCACCTTGATCTTGGACTTCCCAGCCTCCAGAACTGCAAGGAATACATTTCTGTTGTTAAAGCCACCCAGTCGGGTGGTATTTTTGTTACAGCAGCCCAAAGGGACCAAGGGAGCACCCTGGGGACCCAGGAGATGTCAGGTCTTGCTCCCCCACCTGTGGTTGCAGGGGCACCATCTCTGAGAACGTGGCAGAAATGACGACCACAGTCCCCCTATCGCCTCCTGCAAAAGGACCCTGCATTGTTTGTTAGTGTGACAATCCTGAAGAAGAGAAGGTGGAGAAGTGGCCAACAGCTTTGGCACTGTGTCCCACGTGGGTGAGAAAGACAAACTGCACAACTAGGCTTCCTCACCACTCTCCTCTTGTCACGACCATCCCTAAATTCAATCTGTGTATTTATATTTCCCTGCCGAGCATTTATGTCATCCCAGTCTTCAGAAACAGCATAAAAATGCACAAAGAAACGAATTCCAGAAATACTTATTGAAATACACGAAGAATATAAAATTGCATGTCAGAAAAAAACCCCAAGCACCAACTCAGCTGCATGCGACTGGGCACCGACTTTGTTCACAGTCTATGGGCGCCATCCAGACCGCAGTCCCCTGTGGTGACACCCCACTGGGCTGGGAGCGTGCAGATGCACGGTCCAATGGGCACAAAGTCTATCCGTGTTTTTGGAACTGTCTGAATGTTGAGTGAACAAGCAGTAATAATCGGGGTTCAGTGTTCACCACATTTTGAAAAAGAATGCTGAGATTGGTGGAGTGACCCACTATAAACAGATGCTGAGAGAAAATTACTGCCTCGGGGTTCACAGGAACCGCCATGAAGCCTGGTGGGAGGGCTGTGTATACCGGGAGATCTCCACCGATGTGTGGGCTGTTCCTCCTCCTGTGAAGACAACGCAGCGTGGTATTAGGACTCGTAAAGGGGAAGTTGACGCCGTATTGGGCAGGACATTGTTTTCTGTCAAGAACAGTAGACACAGAACTTAAACTAGTTTAAACAACAATGGGTATTTCTTACTGGTCATAAGCGGAAAGTTTAGCAGTGCACGGGCTTCAGGAACAGCTGGATTCAGGAGCACCAACCCTTGGACCAAGAAACACTGTCTCCTTCTCATTGTTTCCTGGGTCTGTCTTCTTCTGTGATGCTTTATCCTCAGGAGGGATCTCCCACATGCTGGAGAGCATAGCCCCTGGCCTCTCCAGCTTATCTTGCCACCAAGGAATGCAAGACAAAAGAGCCACTATCTCCTGGAACTTGTGGAAGAGCTCACATCAGCCTGGGTTTGGTCACGTGTGTATCTCTGAACCAATCGCTCTGGCCAAGGAAATGAAAATGGCCAGGCTGGAGCCACACAATCATAGTAGTAGCAAGAACAGCCATTGCTGTGGGCTGAAAAACGGCCCCAAAGATGCTCACGTCTCAGTCCCCAGCACCTGTGACTATGTCACCCTCCGTGGTAAAATGGATCGTGAGACCATCTTGGATTATCTAGGTGGGTCCAATGTAATCACAAGATCCATAAGAGAAAGGCAGGATTTTTGGAGGGAGAAGGGGAAGGTGTGGAGATGGAAGCACAGGTCAGAGAGGAGAGAAGATGCTACTCCACGGGCTTTGAAGATGGAGGAAGTGGCCACCAGCCAGGGACTGTGGGTGACTGCTGGAAAACGATGAAAAGGCAAGGAACAGATTCTCCCCTAGAGCCTCCAGAAAGACCAGACCCAGTGACACCTTGAAATTAATGTTAGAATTCTTACCTCCAGAACTATAAGGTCACACATTTGTGTTGTTTTAGGCCACGAGGTATTGGTCACTTGCTACGGCAGCCACAGGAAACTCATGCAATAATAGCAGGTGTGGCTGTGGAGCTCAGAGAGCTCAGAACAAACCAGACACACTTCTGAACCAGATGGCTGTCTACACTCGGTTACTCCTCCAGAAACACAGTGGGTGGGTCCCAGCTCATCACCTGCATCTTACAGATGAGGAAATTGAGGCACAGAGAGATGCAGTGATGTGATAAACAGCACCTCATGGCACTGTGCCCACAAGAAGTGAGCTTTCCTCCACAGAGGCTGTGGGTGAGGGAGGTGACCCTGAAGACCAATACGGACCCGCCCAGCCCCTGCAACCTGGGCTGAGGCCACACATCCACCGCCGGCAAGCCTTGGGCACCGTGGGTCAGGGCCAGAGGCTGGCAGAACTGCACACGCATCTCAGGGGGGTAAACCAAAGCTCATGTTTAGAATAATGGTGCTCATAAGTCTCCATGTGAGACAAATGCTCTCTTTTTTATAAGTAAAACTTTAAAATCCTTGCTCAACTTCTTGAGAAAATACCATAAAGGCACACAGCACTCTGTTTGAGAAATTCAATATCTTGACAATCAGCATGTTTGCCTCCACAGAATGGGAACAATGGGGTTCTAGAATGCATACAAGAACAAACTTTGTAAGGGAAATTAGAACCTTTCCCCCCTTGGTTCAGTAGAGTCTAGAAGTTTCCTGTAAGAGCTTTTTGTTCATTTTGGTCAATCTTACACTCAACAAAAATAGGATTTTGTCAAATCAACATGCACACTGCTGAGAAAGGGAGCTAGTGTGCGTTGCTTGAGTTTCTCAGTTTTTCCTCTGCTGTGACTGCGTCTCTGGGCTCCCCTGTTGGAGGCACTGTCTCCCTCTTCTTACGTTCCAGAATTCAATTTAATTCAATAAACTGTCATTGTATTGCACGCCTAGCAGGTAAAGGCATCCAACTATTGCTGTTTCCTCTTTAAAGCTGAAAATCCATATATCGAATTGTTGTGAGTTATTCGGGCACCTTTTATGGCTCACCTCCTAGATTTTGTACCTCTTCGAAAGCACAGTCTTGTCAATGAAAGCACGTCTTGACAATGAATCACTCCCTCTGTGCCTCACCAGAACCTCGGCTGTCACGACACTCAGTGTCCTGGTGAGCTCCAGCTGCTGTAACAAACACACCACACACTGGAGGCTCAAACAACAGATTTATTGCTCACAGTTCTGGAGACTACACGTCCAAGATCGAGGTGCCTGCGTGGCCGGTGCATGGCGAGGCTGCGTCCTGTCTTGCAGCCTGCTTCCTTTTCCTTGTGTCCTCATGCGGTAGAG
>NW_007731609.1:27139-69639 GCF_000696425.1 Galeopterus variegatus | reverse complement strand
AAGACAAGCCTGCAAACATGTATCATGCTTAGTGCCTGTGGCCAGCCCCCCAAACCCTGCAACAGATATATTTTTCTCAGTATAAAGAGAAATGTAGGATCAAAAACATACGCATATATACATTCATACATGTACTTACATACGTGGATATAGATACACAAGAATTTCCATAGTTTACTGGATGCTTGTCTTAGATTTGAGACCTGAAGATTAAAACAGATCTGTGTGTTTAGAACAGATGACAGCTGATTTACAGCAATGTCTGAAAGGCACAATTCAGAAAGCCTTTCAGATTCTAAAGCTAGCAATGATGATAGTTAAAGCGACCTGCAAAGGGGTTAAAAACAGAAACAAAAGACCGCTGGACCATAACAGTGGTTCGGTCTACAGCGGCTTTACCAACTCTTGCTCTTGCAGAGATGCCCCTGACTGAGTGGGGCTGTGAGACTGGTCAGCACACAACGTATCCGATTTTACAGCTGCAAACTTGATGAAGCAGAGTTTCCTCTCAGGCTCTCAGCCTTCACCAGGAAATCTATGAGCAGATTCTTGTCCTCCCTGCCAAAACGAAGCTCAGGTAGGGCAGAGCCCCTCTGGCTGAAGCTGCATCAGCAGACTGGTTTCGGGTCTGCACAGGTCCACGTAATGATGACAGAACACCCAAGCAGGTACAGATGTGTGTCACCTGGATTCTGTCCTCACCAGCGAGGGCACTGTGTTTTATATGTCGGTGGGAAGAGGTTTGGAGCCAGACTGCGAGGTTGAAGGCCCCCCCTGCTACCGGGAGTTGGGCCCTCTGCAGGGCTCATCCACATCCCTAGGAAAGGCACCAAGGTCCCTAGTACTGACACCGTCCTCTCAGAAGGCTACTGCAAGTGCTCCCTGAAACAGGCAGGGAGAGAGGCTCTGCAGGCATGATGAGCACAAGAGTCCATCAGCAAGTGTTAGTCCCCCCCCCTGTATCAGGGGAAGACACAAAACTGAATTCATCAGACACAAGCCCGTTTTCCCAAAAAAGATGATTGCTCAAAAAGGCAGAAGTTTAGACCCGAAGATAGTGCCTTGGAAACCCAGCACAGCTAAAGAGAAAGAAGCCACAGATTTGAATTTCTAGTTAAATCACTTAAGCAGAGTGTATATGATCAGAACTAAGAAAAACAAAACCCCCTAACTCCTGTCATCAGTTATAGGGTAAAAGATGTTGCTTGGGTAGCTCTTCCCTTCTACAGAAATTTGCTAAGCATCTTCTTTACTCTGGATGACATCTGGGAACAAGAGCCGAGAACCGCAGGGCCACCATTCCACGGAGTGTCCACTTTTACCCCTATGGCCTGGGCTCCTGAAGACGTGTTAGGTTTTCCCCAGTGGGATCCCCTTACTCAGGAAGAAAAAGAAATAGAACATCAGAATGTCTTTCCACAGATATTCCACTACAGTTTCTGCTGTTGTTTAACTTCATAAAAACACCTTTTACATTTAGATCTTTAATCCAAAATTGCAAAGCACAAGTTATAACACCAAAAAACAGTTTTACACAAAAATTAAATATTTTTTCCATTTGACAAATTACATCATAAAGTTAATAAATAGATAACAGAATTTATTACAATATCTCAAAACAAACAAACTTCTTAGTATAGAAGGAACTCCTACAAGTCAACATTAAAAAAAAAAATGCAGGACATCAATCTGCAAATGGGCAAAGGATGGGGGCACACAATTCACAGAAGAGGAAACCTAAATCTCAATGAAGTATATGAAGACATGTTCAAAAGTGGTAGTAATTACAGGACTATAAATGAAAGTAAAAGCAACATGTGACTTTATACCAACTAAAGTGGTAAAAATGAGAAAGCTGGCTAATGTCTGGTGGTAGCAAAGGTGTGGGATTATGAGAACCCTCCAGTGCCTGGCAAGGGCATCCACTGAAACATGGGTGGAGAGGACGAGAGGCTGGAGACCATCCACGCACCCATCGGCGAGAGAGTGGACAGGCAAAATGTGGTGACGACCATTAGCATGGTGTTCACTAAGGAGCTGATGCCACCCATACAGCATCCTTCCCCTAAATGAATGGCAGGATAAAGAATAGTCTGTATGTGCAGATAATACATGGGCGGATGTGAAAACACAGTGCTGAGAAGTATAGAATATAATACAATTTACACAGGTTTAGAATATATGCATACAGAACAATAATTAATATTCTAAGATAATGCATCCAAACAAAAGGACACACATTACACATTCGGGTGCTGCCTGTAGGGGCAGAGAAGGAACTGGGGTGAAAGGGGATGAATGAATGAGTGACCTAGTGAGTGAATGAGCAGCCAGCCTTATACGGACCGATGACAAGGACCTTGAACTGAGCAGTGTGATCAACTCAACATTCATCAACAGATTTAAAAAATCAATAAAGAATTGCAGAGAGAAAAATATCCCCCTAAAATAAAAGATGTCGGGGCCGGCCCAGTGGCGCACTGCTACAGTGCGCCGCTTGAGAGCGCGGCGGCGGCGCTCCCACCGAGGGTTCGGATCCCACATACAGACCGGTTCCCGCTCACTGGCTGAGCGAGGTGCAGGCGCAACACCGAGGGTTGCGATCCCGTTGCCGGTCCCCGGTCTGGTACAGGCGCAACACTGAGGGTTGCGATCCGTTGCCGGACATGACAAAACGGAAATAAAATAAAAGATGTCCATTTGTCCAACATCACATTCCCAGGAGCTCAGAGCCCAGGTCAGGCTCATAATACATGGGTAGTAAATTGGGGTGGGGAATAAATAAATGGATTAATGGGTGGATGGAGGAATTTTTAAAATGTTATTGCGGCACACATAGTTCTCTTTTCTACTTCAACAAATTGTGGGGAACAACACTGTGATACACATTGTGTACAAATAGTTGTGGTGGGCGACGATTTTAAACTGCAGGATTAAATAAACAGTGCATGAATCCTTTGGGGGCCACATGACATCACCACAGGCGGTTTGAGCATTTCTCATGGTTATTCTGGGCTCCTCTTGACCAGTCCTCAGTTGTCTGATCTGTGATTAACAGCAAATATCACATTAGCTTTATTTCAATGCATTTTGCTTCAACTCTCTATTTTTATGATTAATTTCCTCATAAATAGTTTACTTCATTTTTCATATGGGAGCCCTCCTGTGGTGAAAATAATCCCTGTAAAATGACAGAAGCACAGGTCCTGTGCTGGAAGCCTGCTTGCTATTTCAGAAGTGACACATCCAAATGACTTCTTTGAGTAAGTTCTTTGACAGATTATTTTTTCTGTCAACATCACAACACGATTAATATTTGACCGTGGTGTCTTGTTGTGGTTTGATCTGCCAACATTCTAGAAATATTTTAGGCACATGTGATATAGAAACAATGCCCCACGTTCCAGGGAGCACCTCATGTTAGTGATTTTCACTCCTATGTCTAGCTTTCTAAAACGAGCATTTTACTTTACTTTTACAAGAATAAAAATAATTATGCCATCCGTAGGGTGAATGTAAGCTAAAGGCCAAAGTTATCTGCTCAGGTGAGAATGTGCATGAACATAAAAATCACTTGATAAGTGTATTATTAAATCTCAGTAGTTTCTATTGCAGTCATGTTTGATTTATTTTGAAAGCATAAATGTATGTCAATATAAACATATGTAATAAAGACACGTAATTTTTTATTAGATCAATTACCTTATTGAATACAACAGTGTCGATGGTAAAATACCACTGCTATTTTTTAATGGAAAAAATGTGTAGTTTAAAAGTTGCTTAGTAATTCTCATTTCACTTTTATGGTTATTTAACTTGTTTCTAGGACCAAGAGATAATAGCATACAGGCAAGAACGTTGTATAGAATGTGACTGCTAATTTTTAGGGTTTAGGTAATTCTTCCATAATAATGGTATTCTGGTGTAGTTTTTGAAAGATTTTTTTTTTCCGGATAATGAGGGTTTGAACTGGTTAATGGAAAAAGGAAATCAGAAGATAATGAGGTAGGCAAGGGCATTTTTAAAAATCTCAGTGATACAGGAGGAAACCAACGAAAGATTGAAAGCCACACCAGCATGCTCACTTTAAGAAAAATGCTTTAATTAAAGAAATGCAAATGAATATTTTATTTAAGTTCGCCAATTACTACAAAACACTGGAAAGTACCATCCAAATAAATAATTTGTTAAGAACAGTAACACTCATTCCTATTTATGAAGTAATTCAATGTACTTTTTACAACCCAGATTAAAAAAAAAAAAAAAAAAAAAAAAAAAAAAAAAAAAAAAAAAAAAAAAAAAAAAAAAAAAAAAAAAAAAAAAAAAAAAAAAAAAAAAAAAAAAAAAAAAAAAAAAAAAAAAAAAAAAAAAAAAAAAAAAAAAAAAAACAATTAAAAAAGCAAGGCTGGGAGAATGTTGAGAAAGAAAGAGAAAGAAAACATTGTTCATGGCCCATGTGGAAAGCTGCCCACAGGCTCGCACTTAGAGGTCAGAATTACAGATTGATGTGGAAATACGAAGCGTCCTCCTGCCCTATGCCAGGAGCTGCACTATCGCTGCACACTAATTTCCATGGCACCCATATCAGTACCAGCGCCTGCTCAGCCCTGAGAGCTGGGAGCCCTGACCTTTGGGTTAAACATAATTGGAGCCTCCTCTAATTAAGAAAGTATCAGCTGACTCTAATATGCAGCAAGATCATTATCATTAGGTCAGTGCTAACTAATTGATGTTTGTGTAGCATAGGATTTTGGATTACAATACACACAGTTTAGCAAAACAAACCAGACTGACCTGGGAAACCAATTGGAACGTTTAGGGCATTGCTGAGTGTAATATCACAGCTTATCTGGAGAGCTTTCGTGGTTTAAGAATCAGCTCTATGAGGACAGCTGGGATTTTGTAAATTAAACCTCTTGCATCTGCTGTTAGGTAATACTAGATGTGGAACTAGATCTGAGGTACCATACAAGCCCGTTCTGCATAAACCTGAGTTTTCAGAAAGCTCTCGGGGTTGATAAAGCAATTAAGCTGGTGTTTCACTTTGTTCCTCCAGCACATTTTTTGGTAGCAGGTAGCTATGCATTCACTATCTCAAATCTGAAATTGTCAGATAAAAATTATTAACGTGCTTTTTAAGTGTGGGTCAAATTTCTAGTTTCTCGTTCACCGGTGTTTGCATGTAAGTTGAATCTATTTTATTGACGTTCAATGTGGAAACGTGTTGATTTTGTGAAGAGGAAAAAAAAAGTGATTTAGCACCAGGAGTATCTCGAGGCTTCTTTACCTAGAAGACAGAACTGTTGGTGGGTGGGAACTGGGGAAAGTCATTGATTTTGAAGTGACAACTTTTGGGGCAGTTACAAATAGATAACTGGTATTTGATCATATCATTTTAAGACAGTTTGACCAAGGTATTTGTCATGAGCTGTTGGAGATTTTGGTCTGCTTAACCATACAACTCTTGGAGACAACTTATATTTCCATAAATTGTTTATTCAACAAGTTTGTGCTGGCAGCAGATGATATAATGGGCTGCAGAAGCACGAGGCTGAATGAGATAGGACAGAAGTGGCCTTGGCGAACCCCGTAGATGCTTACGGTGCAAATACAATGCTTCTTTCTAGGGATCATGTGTGCTTCCTAGGCTGCTTCCCACATGGGAGAAGTCTCGTCAGACTGAATGATTCATGTAACGAGGCAACACAAAGCAATGCTCCTGTGGATAAAGAGGAACACATGGATGAGAAAAAGAAGGAAAAAGCACAGAACCTGACTTTTGCTCCTGTCTCTGCTGAGGAGGTCAACGTGGGTATGTCTGGGACCTCACTTTCTCTTCTGTAAGATAAGAATCATAGTGACTTTGTCTAGTTCACGACATTCATAAAAAGATCATAAAATGTGGGTGAAAGTGTTCTGAAAGTTCTTCTCTGTGGACATACGAGGGGTCTTCAAAGAGTTCATGAAAAGATTTACGTTATCTTTTAATTCAGTTTTTCCACAAACTTTCTGAAGTGCCCTTGTATGACATCCTAAGTGTCATAATGAACTATAAGGGTGACTCCTTTGCTGTGAAGTCATCCATAGACACATTGATGAGCACAGTCCCTCTCTATTTCCAGTTAGTAATGGGAAAACACATATCAAGGATTGATGAAAGATTAATGTACAACATTTACGTGTGAGAGAAAGCAGAATGAATTTAATAAAACAAGCCAAATATTATTAATTTTAGACAATGATAAAACACTAAGGATTCAAACAGAACACAAATTCAAGCTTGTTATGTGTATCCGGATCCTTTACATAGGAAACAAATACTGTCAAGACTCCATGTATTTTAAGACAGAGAAAATCAACCTGACGTCCTGGGTTATACAATCTCTTGGAAAAATAAGAGGCACGTAAAGTACTAAGTGCCTGTGGGTTTACTCTCTCAGGAACAAGCCTGTTTGACGTATAGTCTAACAATAATTCTGAGTACGGGCAAATGTGTGGCAGTGATAAAACCCATCCCATAGTCATCACCCCTTCTCAGGCTGGCTGCCTGTCCATGGAAGTTCTCCAGCCAGAAACATCAGGGCCCTCTGAGGGCATGAGTTCCCTCTGAGCAGGAGCACACTGGGAGGGATGTTGACTTTTAGGGACATCTACCTGCTTTGACAGTGGCCAAGCACATGATACCTCCTGCATGCCGTTCTCTTGGATATCACTTACCTAATCATCACTGTGCTGGTAGTCCTGTTTAAGGTGGTAACCTGAATGTAGTATGCACAAAGGACAGCTGAATGATCAGCTTAATCCAAAGAGCTTCACCAGATCCCCTCCTCTACCTCTTCTCTGCATTTAGCCTCAGAAGCTCCTGCTGCGGTTGATGACCACTGGGTCAACCAGCTGCTGGAATCAGCCCTCCCTGAGGATACACACAAATGGGCTCACTTCATCCATCAACACTCCAGCAGTGAGAGGCCAAGAGAACTGGGTGTGAAAGGATTGTGGAACTGAGTGGTGCGGACACAGCTCTGCCTCTGTCAACATGTGGGTGACACTTGGTTAAAGGCTGACTTTCAGTGAACTCACCAGAGTGCTGGATTGATTTCAGTGGAGGAAGAACTGAGGCAGATTCTCAGGTGGCAGTGAATTCCAGGGAGAATTGCTCAGAGGTGAAGGCAGCTGGCAGGAAGGGAGGTTCCACTGTGGTCACACAATCTACCCCAGTGGCTTCTCTAACTGTACAGGAAACTACTGTGGGTGTAGACCATCCCATTTTTGCAGAGGAGGAAAGTGGAGCTCACAGGCTGCAAGAGCTCGCCTGTGCTCACCCAGCAAAAAAGGGCACCACAGAGGTGTGAGATGCGTTTGACAAGTGGTCAAACCCATTCAATTACTTAGAGTTCTTTTATTTTTTTTTATTGAAACATAATTGATTATACATATTTGTGGGGCACAGAGTTGAATATCAATACCAGTGTGCAATGTGTGATGATCAAACCAGGATAATTATCATATTCATCATTATAAAACATAATAATTTATTTGTGTTGATGACATTTGATCTCCTCTCTTCTAGCCATTTAATAATATGCAGTAAAGTAATGTTAATTACAGATGTCTAGGTTGACTGTACATCAATAGAACTTATTTTTCCTAACTAGCTGTTTTGTTTCCATTAGCCAATTTCTCACTATTCCTCCTTCTCTTTTCCTACCTCTAGTAACCACAGTTCTGTTTTCTCCCTCTGAAAGTTATACTTGTTATCATTATTGTAGCTTCTTTTTTTCTTCTTTCTTAACTCCCACTTCTGAGTGAGGACATGCAAAATTTCTCTTTCTATGCCTAGCTTATTTCACTTGTAATTTTCTCCAAACTCATCCATGTTGCTGCAAGTGGCAGAATTTCATTCTTTTCTATGGCTGAGTAGTATTCTATTGGGTATATACACACCATTTTCCATATGCAGTCATCCATCAATGGACATTTAGGTCGCTTCCATGTCTTGGCTATTGTAAATAGAGCTGCAATAAACATGGGAGTGCACATATCCCCTTAACATGATGTTTTCCATTTCTTTTGGTATATACCAGCAGTGGGATTGCTGGGTCATATGGTAGTTCTATCTGCAGTTGTTTGAGGAAACTTCATACTGTTTTCTATAATGGCTGCACTAATTTACAGTTCCACCAATGGTGTAGAAGTGTTCCCCTTTTCCACATCCTCACTAGCAGTTGCTATTCTCTTTCTTTTTGATGATAGCCAGTCTAACTGGAGTGAGATGATACCTCAATGTACTTTTGATTTGCATTTCTCTGATGATTAGTGATGTTGAGCATTTTTCATATAACTACAGGCCATTTGTATGTCTTCTTTTGAGAAATGTCTATTCAGCTCCTCTGCCCATTTTTTGATCATATCATTTGTTTTCTCATCAGCATATGGAACATTCTCTAGGATAGGCCACATGGCAGGTTAAAAATCCATTCTCAACATTTTTTTTTTAAATTAAAATCATTTCGAGTATCTTTTCAGACCACAACAGATTAAAACTGGAAATCATAGGAAGAAAACTGTAGAAACTATACAAATACATGAAAATTTAACAACATGCTTCTGAACTATCTATGGACCAAAGTAGAAATTAAGCAGGAAATCTAGAAAAGATTTCTTGAAACAAATTAAAATAAAAGAACATCATATGAGAACCTGTGGGGTATTGCAAAAGCAGTGTTAAGATGGAAGTTTCTTGTAAAAATGCTTACAACAGAAGAATAGAAAGACTTCAAATAAACAACCTAGCATTACACCACAAAGAACTAGAAAAATGAGAAAAATTTAATCCCAAAATTAGTAGGCAGAAAGTAATAATAAAGATTAGAGAAGAATCAAATGAAATAGAAACCAAAAAAGCAATACAAAAGATCAACAAAAGCGTGTTTTTTGATAAGATAAACAAAATAGACAAACCATTAGCTAGACTAACTAAAACAAGAAGAGAGAAGACCCAAATAACAAAAATCAGAAATGAAGAAGGAGACATTACAACAGATACCACAGAAATACAAAGAATCATTAGAAACTACTGTGAACAACTATACACCAAAAAAAATTGAAAACCTGGAGGAAATAGATAAATTTCTGGACACATACACACTGCTAAGACTGAACCAAGAAGAGACAGAAAATCTGAACAGACCAATAATGAGCAATGTGATTCTGAACAGACCAATAATGAGCAATGTGATTGAAGCAGTAACCAGCAGTCTCCCAACAAAGAAAAGCCCAGGACTGAACGGCTTTGTAGCTGAATTCTACCAAATCCTTTAAAAAATAATTAGTACCAGTCCTTCTCAAATTATTACAGAAAACTGAAATACAGGCCATTCTCCCAAACTCATTCTAAGAGGCCAGCATCATCCTGATAACAAAATCAGATAATACACAACAAAAAAGAATACTACAGACCAATATCATTGATAAACATAGGTGCAAAAATCCTCAACAGAATTTTAGCAAACAGAATTCAACAGCACATCAAAAAGATTATAAAGCATGATCAAGTGGGATTAACCCCAGGGATGAAAGGATGTTTCAACATATGTAAGTCAATAAATGTGATACACCACATCAATAAAATCAAGGACAAAAATCATATGATTATCTCAATAGATGCAGAAAACTGATTTGACAAAATTTAGCATCCCTTCATGATAAAGGCTTTGAACAAATTACGTATAGAAGGAAAGTATCTCAGCACAATAAAAGCCATATATGACAAAACCACCACCAACTTTCACCCAAAACGTTAAAAGATTTTCCTTTAAGAACAAGAACAAGATAAGGATGCCCATCCTCACTGCTCATAATTAACATATCATTGGAAGTACTAGCCAGAGCAATCAGGCAGGAGAAAGAAATAAAGGGCATCCAGTTTAGAAAAGATGAAGGCAAACTGTCCCTGTTTGAAGATGGCATGACCCTGTATAGAAAAACCTAAAGACTCTACCAAAAAACTTGTAGAGCTGGTAAAGTTGCAGGATACAAAATCAGTATACAAAAATCAGTAGTTTTTTAATACTCCAACAGCAAACTAGCAGAAAAAGAAATCCAGAAAGCAAGCTTATTTACAACAGTCACCAAAAAATAGTACCTAGGAATAATTTAACCAAGGAGGTGAAATATCTCTACAATGAAAACTACAGAACACTGTTGAAGAAAATTAAAGAGAACACCAAAAGATGAAAAGACATTCCATGCTATTGTATTGGAAGAATTAATGTTGTGAAAATATCCATGTGACCCAAAGTGACCTAAAGATTCAGTACAATCTCCATCAAAATAGCAATGATGTTCTTCATAGAAATAGAAAAAAAAATCCTCACATTTTTATGGAAAAGGAAAAGACCCCAAATAGCCAAAGTGATCACAAGTGAAAGAAAGAAAGAAAAAGAAAGAAAGAAAGAAAGAGGATACATTGCACTACCTGACTTCAAATTATACTACAGAGTTGTAGTAATCAAAACAGCATGGTACAGGTGTAAAAACAGACATATGGACCAATGAAACAGAATAGAGGACCCAGAAACCAATCCATGTGTTTAGAGCCAACTGATCTTCAACAAAGGTATTGAGAACATACATTGGAGAAAGGACAGCCTCTTCAATCAATGGTGCAGGGAAAACTGATTAAACATGTGCAGAAGAATGAAACTAGACCCATGCCTCTTGCCATATACCAAAATCAACTCAAAATAGATCAGACTTAAATATAAGACCTGAAACTGTAAAACATCTACAAGAAAACACATGGGAAAAACTTGAGGATGTAGGACTGGGCAAAGATTTTATGAATAAGACTTCAAAAGCCCAGACAACAAACGAGAAAATAAACAAATGGAATTATATCAAAGTAAAAAACTTCTGCACAGCAAAAGAAACAATCAACAGAGTAAAAGGCAACCTACAGAATGGGAGAAAATATTTGCAACCTATGCATCTGACAGGGGAATAATATCCAGAATATAGAACAAACTGAACTTAATAGTAGAGTTATTTTTAAAGGAGGGGGGGGGAGAAAGAAAAGAAAATCTTAGGGCTGGCACATCTGCTTAGAGGGAGAAATAATTGTTCCCATCAGGTGAAACTGTTGACATGCCCCACAGAGGGCCTGGTCATTTGCTTTGACTTGTTCCTCCTTGGTTCTGGTCACTGGAAGTTGAAAGTGGGACATGGAGAGAGAAAAATGCTACAGAAAAGGTGGAAATGTGGATCAGAGACAAGGAGACAACTTTCTCAAGATACAAGACAGCCATTACTAGAGAGGTGCGCTATTGAGTTGCTATTTTTAAGCCATCTGTAGAAAGTGTATTTGAGGCTGCGTGTGCAGGGAGGGTGGTGGGGGTGGGGTGAGAGGAAGAAACAGTGGGGTGTGGGGTGGGGCAGCTGGACCGTGAGCCACAGCAGCTCTTGGCACCGCTCCTGGCATTAGGACTTGGTAAGGGAAATACCTGAGCTCTTTTGCAGTCTAGTAAATATTACCGTGCTTTGCTTTGTGTTCAAGATGACGTCACTCTCTCTAAACATTCCTGACACACAAGCAACTCAAAGTAGAGCCTCCATGCACCACTCTGCACGGAAACCTTCCCTGCAGGGGAGCACTGTGGAAAGCGTGTCATCAACTCATCGCACAGTTCATTGCCGGGTGGGGCATCCTTCACCATCACTGCATTAGAAGACATCACGTTTCATCCAGAAAGGCACCAGCCCAGAAGCAGAAGGCTAGGAGGTGTGTTCAGTGGGGCTCAGCAGTTCCAGCAAGCCTCCCCAGTCCTTGGGACAATGCCTCGCGATGCCACATTGCTTCACAATACAGGGCACCAAAAAGCAGCTCTTAGCTACAAACAGTCTCCTGCCTGTTGATGCCTGCCCTTCGTAAACCAAAACATTACTAAGTATGTCCTAAGATGAGCGACATCAACGGCTATATTGTTCCAGGCCCGCTGACAGCACTCACACTTGGCAGCCCATTGTCTCCCATGCCTGGGACCTGGACAGCGCTAACACTGCCTGGTTTAACCATTAACCAGATAGACTGCAGGGTGAGGCAGGAAGCCACAGGGCCTCCGGCTCCCGGGCAGTTTTGTTAGGATCTGCATTAGGTACTCCCCCTTATTAAGATTGAACTCCTTTATTGGGGGTGGTAATTGCTACATACACTCACAAATGATTTATTGTTGTTGATGGCAATGCATACCTGGGAAGTTTGCCAAAGGGCGTTGGCGGTTATTGATATGTACATAAAGATGATAAATGATGAACTATGCCCACCAAATTGCTACCAGTTATGATTAGCTCTACCCTTGTGTTACTTTGTGGAGATGAGGAGGTGGCGATCGCCCGGGGAGATGCCAGCATTCCTGTCTGGTGAGCACAGGTGCTGGAGGTGTTCTGAGACTCACACGGTGACGTGCTCACACGATGTAGCAAAGCCCCGGCTCCGGTTTCAAAGAGCAGCGCAGACACCCGCGCTTTGGCACATTTTGCAACTGAACGTGTGGAGTAGACAGTTCCCAGTTCTTCCTTCTCATGAGAGTCTCTTATTTTTAACTTGCTGTTCCAGGCGAATAAGGCAACAGCCTGTTATCTTCATAGGATAACAGTTTTCTTAGCTTTAGTATTCAACTTCCTACCTCATTTACAAAGACTGTACCCACTGGCGGCTGGTGAAACACAGCAGGGTGGGTGCTTTTAGAGGCAGGTGCACAAGGGTTAAAGACGTATTTTGAAACTCCCAAAAGAAAATCGGGATCAGGTTGGCTCAGTTGGATTTTCTTTTAAAAAGGCCTTACACCAAGGTCAAGGGTTCAGATTCCTATACTGGCCAGCTTCCAAAACAAGTAAATATATAAAAACATACCTAAAACACTAACTAAATGAATGAATTAAAACAAATAAAATAAAGCAAATAAAACAAATAAATAAAAAGGCCTTCCAACCCAACATGAGTCTGGAACAGAAGCTGAACATGTGCTAACGACACCTGATGTCTTTGCTTAATGGTATTTATAAAGTCACTCTGTTGTGTTCACTCTAAAAATGGTTACCTAAGTCTGTCCTGCTCACCCTATATGATGAATCAAAACAGAATTGAGCTGTTTAAGGCTACGAGAGGTTGTGCCAGAGACCTGAATTGAATATCTAGAAGTAAGCCTACATCTTTCCACCCAACCCATTGCTTTTGTGTATGAGTAAGCTGAGGCCCAGAGATGGGCCAGATTTTTCTAGGTTCAGTTGGGTGCGAAAAAAAACAGAACTGGGGAGAGAACTTGGGCCCTGCCTCCCCAGTGTTTGTTCCGTTTCAACGTCGTGGGTGGAGATGACCCTCTTGCTTATGGCCCACAGGGAAACCCTCATTTTATAGAAAGATAAGTCAAGTTAAATCTGCAAAGTAAATAGGAATCAAAAGAGAAACTTTGGATGTTGATGAAAGACGATGATCTTGATTAATTCCCAGGACTTCAAAAGTATGTCCAAGCTGAACAGAGTGCTTCAGACACAGAACGCTTTCCACTGCTTAGATTTTAGACAGTTGCGATGACAGCTCCCAGATTGTTAGTGCCAGTTCTTTTTTGCTCAATAACTGGAAAGCCTCCTTGGGTTTGGGATGATGATGACTTGCATTTTGAGAAGGTTACATCAACCCCAAGCTCACCTCTTTGCCTCCTGGAGCCGGGTGTGGCTCTTTCTATGCATTTGCCAGGAGGAAGCAAAGGCTCAGGGCAATTAGTGCTCGAGGTCCCCCGACCAGTGAGAAGCAGGGTCTGTTCTCAGCCCCAGGGCTAGTGGCTCATTAGAGGAGGTTACCCCATTTCTTGTTAAGTACTCTTTCTGTTGTAAGAAGGTACCCTGGATGTGTTTTAATTACACGGTAAGACACACAGACATGGAGTGACTGTCATGTGGATGAAGTTTGTTGAACTCTCTAGGAACAGGAGCATTCCGTGCCGCACAGGACAGCACAGAGAACACCAGGGCGGGGTGAGCGGGCTTAGGACTGGCCAGTGAGAATGATCTCAGTGGGCTCTGGGTGTGGGGCTGTCCTCAGCTGTCCAGTAGCTGGTCCTGAGGTAATCAGGGCAGGGCAGGGGGATAGCGGCCCTGAGTGCTTGAGCCTGATAAAGGGGCGGTGGGATAAGGGATCTGGGTTGGTTGGTTGGTTTGGGTTTGGAAGGTATGCCCCTGTTCCAGCTGGGTGCTAGGGCTAGGAATCGGCTGACTCCAGGAGGGACAGTTCTTCCATCAGCAGGGCCCCGCATGGAAACTAGAAAGCACGGTGGCTCCAGACTCCACCACCGAGGGACTGCTCGGACGCCCCAGGCTCCTGTCTCAGCCTCAGGTGGCGAATCTGGAGCTCCCAGCTGAGGACTATAGAGGGGCAGGCTCTGCTTCACCTTGAGCGACAGTATCCTCACCCACAGTTCTCTCCTGGGTCCCTCAGGCTCTGGATGGTCACTGTCGGTGCCCCTGAGGGACGAGGAGTTTCCAAGGGTCCCTCGTAGGAAGGCAGTGGATGAGGCGCCAGCTGTTAGGGACAGATGTGTGTTAAGGCGTGTGGAGGCCTTTGGGGTGGCCATGGTCCAGCAGGGCTGCAAATGCTGTCAGAAACTGACACACAGAGGGACACAGGAGGGAGTCACACAGTTGCATGGCTGGGGAAGGCGAGGGTGAGCAGAGCCCACATCTGAGTGGGGGAAGCCATGTCTTTTCTGCATGAAATCCTACCAGCCCACCGACATCCTCAAAGAGCATGGAACCATGTGAACCCAGCATGACACCAAGAGATGGGGCACGCTCAGGTCCTCCCAGCTTCACTCAGCAGGGGCGGTATGGACAGGGACACATGGCCTGGAGGCTACCTGGGTGGCAGAGTGCAGACCTGCGGCACGGACAGTGCAGGACAGATGCGTCCCGGAGTGATGGGATTCAACTCTGTGTCTCTCTAAGAGCCTTAAGAGATTGCTTTTCTCTTCTGATTCTCTCTTCTAGAATCAAAAAGGCCTTCCTTTATCTAGAAATTACAAGACACAAGCAGACACTGGGGACTCTGGTTATGCTAACATTGTGATCATTTCTGCAACTGTAAAACACAGAAGTTTTCTCCTGGTACAGATGTCCCAGCTCACTCTCCATCTGCACTGGCTTTCTGTTGCTGAGGGACTCATTGCCACAAACCTAGCAGCACCTGTTTATTACCTGGGCATGGCTTAGTGAGGCCCTCTGTCCAAGGTCTCACAAGGCCACATCCTCCCAGGGGACCCCAACCAGGGAGAGATCTGCTCCCAGGCTCCTCAGGTGATTGGTAGGATCAATCATTCGTGTTTGTAGGACTGAGGCCCCCAGCTCTGCAGGCCATCTCTTCTGCACATGGTTCACCAAATGGCTGCTTGCTTCTTCAAGGCTGCTGGAGACTGTCACCCTCTCTTCAGAGGGGCCCGCCCCTATTTTAGGGCTTTCTTCTGATTAGGTCAGGCCCACTAAGGATAATTTTCCTTTTAAGTGGTTCAATACTCAACTGATTTGGAATCTTAATTATAAATGCAAAATTCCTTCATCTCTGCTGTATGTTCTGGACTAAATTGTACACCACCCACCAGTTTCTATGTTGCAGTCCTAACTCCTAGTACCTCAGAATGTGACTGTATTTGGAGATAGGACCTTGAAAGAATACATAGGTTAAATGAGGTCACACAGGTGGGCCCTAATCCAATATGGTGGGTGTCCTTATAAAAAGAGAAAATTTGGACACAAACTTGGAGAACGCCGTGTGACAATAAAAGCAGAGATGGGGGTGATGCTTCTGCAAGTCAAGGAACACCAGAAGTTGCTGGAAAAAACCAGAGGCTGGGAGAGACGCCTGGAACAGATTCAGAAGAGGTGATCAGGACACAGACACAGACAGAGCTCCCTCTGTGAACCACGTGAAGACACAGAGAAAAGGCAGCCATCTACATGCCAAGGAGAAGGGCCTCAGAAGAAGCCAATCCTGCCAACACCTGATCTCAGATGTCCAGCCTCCAGAACTGTGAGACAATAAATCTCTGTAGTTTAAGCTGCCTAGCTGGTGGCACTTTGTTATGGCAACCCTAGCAAACTAATGCACCATACCAGTAATTTAATCACATCGTATTTGTAGTTTCTGACTACACTCAAGGGTAAGGGACTATTGGGGGCATGTACACAGGTCTTGGGGCCCATCTTGAAGCACCCCTGCCCCGCCTCCCCACCCGCAAGCTTAGAAGCACCTCTGGACTGCACCACATGGCTGCACTAAGCCTGACACCTGAGACGCCTCTCCCCATGGAGCAAAGCCTCTTTCTCCCCAGCATCACCCATCCATGCATGCCACAGTCATAGACTGTGACCGATAACCACTAGAAGTGAAGAAGCCAAGGAAATTCTAGGATGAATCCAGGTTTTGGATTCTGCTCCATGCATATCCTCTTCTCATCCCCAGGGTGATGGATTTTGAACATTGGTATCCAGAGAGTATCCTCTAAAAGGTCACCCTGACTGATGGACAGGGTCAACATGGTCCCTTAAAATGAACTGGGAGTGGAGTGGGGGGAGGCTCTGTTCACATTCTGGAGTCAGACCTGTGAGAGTAGGCAGGTCTGTGGACAGACAGCTCCATTGCTGGAGCCTGTCGTCAGACCAGGTCCTTCAAGGTTCTCGTCAAAACCTCCAATGAGAATTGACAGGAGCTGGTGTAAGCCACCTCTTGTCCTCCTCTGTCATTCTGGAGTCTCCCAGGAAGTCCAAGGCAGCAGTGCCCTCCACAGAACCCGAAACTCCCACACAGAGACAGGCATGAGGTGTCCTTGCTGTGGGAACCTCCCTGGAGTGCCCTGGTTGCATGTACCATGTGAATGGATGGCCCCTGTGGGTGCGGAGATAAGCTTGAAGATCTACTGCACATGTGGGGAAAGCCCATCCAAAGCTCATTCGTGCCCTGCTCTCAGATGTCACTGAGAAAGGTGCTCTGGGTGGAGAGATGGATATTGCCCCTGGCCACCAGGAGCTTGGCTCCTGGGGGGGGAGGGGGTCTGCCTGTCCTGCTGACCCTGGAAGAGAGCTGGAAGCACACGCCCCAGACACACAGCTCGGCGGGAGTTCTGATGAGAGGCAGGAATGACCTTCTGTGAGACAAATCCTCTACAGCTCTGCCTTCACTGCAGAGCTGGCCCACCCCTGCCAAAGAGGCCTTTGGTGGCTCCCCAGGAATCCTCTAAGACTCCCCTTAGCTGGTCCTCTGCTCCCCGCCAGCTCCACATCTAGAGCCCCGCCATGAAAGCCCAGCCTGAAATGCTCCAGATCTATTTTCAAGCTCACACCTCTGGCTTCTCCCCCCTCAACTGGAGTGTCCACTGCACCATCCCTGATTCACTCCTGTGTACCTGTGTCCGACTCAGTGTCCACCTGCTCAAGATATTTGTCCTCCGCTGAACACTGAGTATACTGCTCATTTAGGTATTTCATTAGGCACTATCTCGGCTTGCTATTGTACAAAATTCATTTGCTTATGTCTTATCTCCTAATCTAAACATGCAGTTGAGTTGCAAATCGTGTGTAATATACCATGTTTTACAATTCATTTGCATTTCCCCACAGTGCTCGATGTATTTCTCAGCACAGTGGGTAGTTAATAGATAGTGTCGAATCAACATCATTGATAAGATTTGAGTCTATTTGTCACAATGTTGGTTGGCTGCATTTCATGACAAGACCCTAAATCCCGCAGAAGGTGCTAGAATTCACTCCTGGGACTTAGGTTAGCAGGGAGGCAGCCCTACTGACTTAGAGGACTTCGACATTTTAGCATAGCCCTGAATAATCCAGACTAGTTTTTTATGATAGAGACATCTGAGTAGGTCAGAGGTTGCATTCACGATAAGTTAGTTCTAACACAGACACAGATACGTGCAACAAGAAGAGGTGATAGGAGAAGGCATGGCTGTTGAAAATAACAATTTTCATAGAAACTGGAAGCTTCTTCCTGTTTCATTTTCCTGACGTTTTTCCATCCTTGCTCTTTCACACTGTGCTACGTGCTGAGAGATGATAGATAAGGCCCCAAAGGGCTGGTAGGGCTTCCTCAACTAACACCCCCCAACGGAAGTGAAGGTGAGGGCTCACACCGACCTATGGGAACAGTGCTCCTGTTATCTGTGTCAGCAGCCCAATGTCAGGCAGGGACAGTGGACAGAGGGACGCACCACCCCCTGCAAGGCAGCAGGGCTGGGGATGGCCCCAGTAACACGCTAATGTGCCATGAGAACCTGCGAGAGAGCAGACAGCGAGGTGAGGACACGGGCCACTCTCAATGGGGAAGCAGCCTCACGGTGGAGAGAAGGTACAGCTGGGCCTGTCCAGGACCGCATCGCTGGCCCTGTCTGTCTGGCTGTCCTTCCCCAATCCCCAGCCTCCATGAAGGAAGCCTGGGCAGAGAGTGGAGGTCTGGAGCTGGGGCCCCTTCTCCAGACAGAGCAGCTGGGGTGTTCTTTCGCACAACTCAGGTATCAAGTGCTATGTCAACACCTTCACTCATACACCCCAAGTTAAAACCACCTAGGCCGGTAGACTTCTGTAAAGGAGTTAAAATAAAAACTGAAAACAGCTCAGCTGCTAAGTCACAGTCAGAATCTGATCAGTCTCTTGCTTGGAGTTCACACAGTGGCCACTGTGGGACATGGAAGGACAAGCAAATGTACTTGGCTGAATGCACAGCAGACCGTGGGGCACGTCACTGAGGAGTCAGGCCACAGAACGTTACCACACATCTTCCCTTCTGTACTTTCCCAGAGAGTTAGAATCACTTTCTCCTACAGGACAGATTGCCAAATATGCATATGACAACTGCCCTGAATTAAAGCACAGACTTCCCTTGGCAAACAGCACAGGACTGAGTCAGCACTTTTATCCCTGAGTTGAAACTGGAATGAAATCAGAGTTTTGTTATTTTTGTTTTTTAAAATTTATTTTTTCTAGGGTCCAAAACATTCCTCAGAGTAAAGAGCACTGAAGACTTTTTTTATTATTATAACTATAAGTCACTGTAGCATCAAAAGAGAAGAAGTATATTTCTAAAGGGCCAAGTTTATGCTAGAAAATGCTTATTAGAATGGAAACTGAATTTAACTGATTCCAATTGTGCTCAAACTATTTTTTTTCTTTATTTCTCAAAAGAAAAGATGCTATTGATATGGTCTACCCTCATGAAACCCACACCTTTTAGGACACACTGTGTCAATCAGGAAAAAGTGGGCATTGTGTAAAGTACATAAACTTAAGCAATAAACAGGAAATTAGAGGAAGAAGGAAGTAGTCTTGTAAACAGTCTGTACTGTGTGGTTGTCATCACTTTAACCTTAACATTGTCTTTTAGAATAAGAGGCCCATGGACACATCAGTGGGTTTCTCCTAATCCATGCTCCCAATGCTGAAGCATGCTATTGAAGGCCCTCCCCTCCACACACACACTGAAGTCCCTGCCCCTATTTTCAAGGCATCCTGGAGGCTTAGGAGTGCCTTCAGGACAGAGAGAGGACACTCTCCAAGGGTGGACCTCATATTGCAGGCTTGGGAGCTGCTGGATGCCTGGGGCTCTTGGGTGGACCCTGGGAATGAAGACCCCTCTGAAGTCACAGAGCCCTCTCCCTATTTAGCCTCCTGTTCAAGGCCTGTTGTGGGTTGGATTATGTTCCCTAAAAAAGACAGTTTGAGTTCTAAAGCCTCGTACCTGAGAATGTGACCTTATTTGGAATTTGGGTCTTTGCAGATACTATTAGTTAAGATGAGGTCATGCTGGATTAGGGAGTCCTAATCCCATGTTTGGTGTCCTCATAAAGAGAAAAGAGACACGGACAGGAGGCACGTGGAAGGACACCATGTGAGGACAGAGGCAGAGGTTAGAGTGAGGTGTCTGCAAACCAGAGAGCTCCAAGGACAGCAGTCACCACCAGAAGCTGGACGAGGTGAGGAAGGATGTTCCTTTGGAGCTTTGCCGACAGCACGGTCCCAAGACACTTTCATGCCAGACTTCTGGCCTCCAGAACTGTGAGAACACATTTCTGTCATTTTAAGCCACCTGGTTTGCAGAAATTACTTCTGCAGCCCTGGGAAACTAACGCAGGCCAGTTCTCCATGTACAGCAGCATCAGGCAGCCTCTCTGTGCCCTCAGCAGTGGCTCTGGGGCTGTTTTCCTCCTTTACACCAGGTTTCCTATCCTGCAGGCCCCTACTCATGAGGAAGGACTCCGACAGGTGGCAAGGAATTGACAGCACCTACCACAGTTCCAAAAACAACATTGATATATTGAGGGAAAGAAGAAAACATTTAATAACCACGCTGGTGACTTCCAATATTGGATGAAGTAATAATAAACAATGAAGTTGTATGGAAAACACTTTTTAAAATAAGTGGTGTTTACCAATTGCTTTCTCTGCCAGAGTCAATCTCTTTAATTTGGAAATAATATTTCAATTATCCTCAACTTTTACCACCCATTATTTTCCTTACAATTTAAAAAAAGGGAGTGAGCGGACTCAGAGCTCCTTCCCCAGGTAGCTAATGTGAGCCTCCCTCACCGCGAGCAGCGGGACGGTGCTAAGACACTCAGGTTTCTAATCGTTAGAGGAAAACAGAGAACGGGGACAGGTTGTGGCATCGGAGGCTCCCATCTGTCTGAGCCCCGCGTGTGATTTATTTTTCCTAGATTCCAGAGCCACTGATTCCGCGACACCCCCTCCTTCTGCGGGGACATGAAAGCTCCCGCGGACGCAGGCAGCTTGCTTTCAGCAGCCCGGGTCAGGTGGAGTGCTAGCAGGGCAACCGGGTCAGCATGATGCCACTGGGGGCGAGACAGGGACAGAGGGCCCAGCGTATTGTTCCCGGGTGCAGTCTTTCCCAGGCCCTGATCCATCTTCATTCCTGTAATTAGGCTCTCCCGACTTGCAAAGAAAGTGTCGCTAGGACACACATTGGCAAATCAAGGCAAATTTGCGGCCTGGTCATTTAAGTGGTAGGTCTATTATTCCTGGCTGTGTAATTGGTGATTGGGAAGGCCATAAAACGGCGGGCAGTTAAAGGGCCCGTGGAGACTGAAGGGGGCCCTTCACCCAGAGCAGGCTTCTGTGCGAGGCTGCAACTTCCACCCTCCCATGAACCAGAGTTTATGGAAAGGATTGAGGACAAGCCTCTTGTTTCAACTCCAGGAGGAGAGAGAAAAAAAGAAATCAAAACTAAGGAGAAATAATGAGGCTTCACCTATTGTCCTGTTTCCTTTGTTGTTAAAATAAAATGTGGGTGAAAACAAAGAAGTAAGAGGAAAAGAAACCGTTAACATCAGGTTGTAAATTCCACAAAACATTAACTTCATCACATGGCAATTAGTGCCGTAATTGGCAGAAGGGAAGATCCCACCTTCTCATCACTTACCGGTTGTGCAGAAATCAGCACATTTGCTTCTGGCAAAGGTCACACCCCTGATAACAGGTCCAAGTCAGTGTGAAACGGGGTAACTGTGACATGCTGTGCCAATATGGGAGCGTGTGGGGACTCGTCGACTGCACGCCTCTGGGTTTTTCTTTCTATCATCCCACCTGTTAACACACGGGAGCAGCCTCCTACGACGGGCTGTGTGTGCATGCGTATAAACTCGCCGGTGTGCATTTACTCCTTTTAGGTCTTTTTCAGCAACACTCTGATGACAACCTCGAAAGTGTACCATGTAAAAATCACAGACTGGTAGGATTGTTGTCATTTCTTTTTAACCCAAAGGTCCCAAGGCAAGGGTGAGCATAAGAAAAGTTCTCAGATACCACTTTCAGAAAAAGAATCCACAAATAAAATTAATGTTATAGGCATATTTATGTGCCACAGATGTCTCAGAAGCTCCAGTGGTAGCCCTCACCAAGAGGTCCTTTGTATTCACTGGCTCTGCCGACCCACTCAGGAGCCTCGGGAAGAGCATCCCCCTGCGGTGTCTGGGAGAGGTTTTACCAGGAAGAGCTGCACCGTTTGTGAAAGGTCTGAGCAGTGCCCGTGGGAACATTGTCCACGGTGGGAAAGGCCTGCTCTGGCCTGCTGCAGGGAGGTGAGCTCCTGCAGGGACAGGTGCAGGTGCTATCTGGGGCACGTCGTTAATCTCCAATGCAAGTTGGGTTTTTAGTTGTGATCAAGACCATCATCACCACGCAAGTGTCAAGCTTTCTAGATATTCACTTAAAGATTATGAGTCTTTAAAAATGTCAGTTGCATTGTGACTCATAACTATCTATTTTTCTGTACACGACCAAGAGGATGAGGTCTTGCTCCTTTTCAAATTAAGAAACGTCAGCCCCTTTCCCGTTCTTTATATTCTACTCCCCTATTCACCCTCTTGCAGGAAACCAATTACTCACAGTTTGCTTGGTGTGTTCATTTTAATGCTAGAATTGCTTGTTTCATTTGGAGGGCTGATGACACTGACTGATTGTACTGGGCTTAGGTGTCTGAGAGAGGATCCTTTTCTATGCCTCCTTCGACACACATGTGCAGGAACCTCCCCCTGAGCACGAACCCAACACGGCAGGAAACACACACACAAAAGGTGAGTGCATGAGATGCTGCCCTTGTCCTGGGAAAACTTAGATTTCAGTTGGGTATGTGGAAGCACATGCACACACACACACATGTGCACGCACTTGCACACACACATGCGTGTGCACACACACGCACACACACATGCGTGTGCACACACACGCACACACGTGCGCACACATGCACACACGCACACACACACACACGCACACACACACCAGACTGACATACTAAAGTATAAAAACCTATGAAACAAAGTACAATCAGAAATCTTCTTAGGAAATTTAAAAATGGATTACGGATTCAGGCTTTGGCAACAGGGAGTACATATAGCTGATTCTCTTACTTAACACACATAGAAACAGTTAGAAAAATATAATTTCTAAAAAATGCATAGCAGAAAAAAAACATATGGGGAAAGCTGGGTAAGGGTAGAGAGAGCATCTCTGCATTATATTTGCAGACTCCTGTGAGTTTATAATTATTTCAAAATTTAAAATATTCAAAACTTTTATTCACTTATGTATCCATCTACCTATATCTGAGTTCAAATAAAACATCTCCAGGTGCAAGGAATTTTTTTTAAGTGAGTTTAAGCTAAATCCATGAACTACCACTGCTCTGGCCAGGCTACTTGGTAGACATATTAACCTGGGAGACAGAGGCTGGGATTAAACACCCCAAGATACTTTGGCCTCCGTTCCAAGAAAGACAGGGAGCTGGGACTGGAACACCTGCATAAGGATGTGACTTACGAGGTGTTGCAGGAAGAGAAAACAGACTCACGCGTGATGGTTAATTCTGGGTGTCTACTTGACTAGATTAAGGAATGCCTAGAAACCTGGTAAAGCTCTCTTTTTAGGTGTGTCCATGAGGGTGTTTCCAGAAGAGATTAGCATGAGATCCTGAGTGCACTGGGTGGGAAAGACCCACACTCAGTATGGGCAGGAACCATCCAATCTGCTGCGGGCCCAGAGAGAACAGAAACAGAGGAAAAGACTAATAGCTCTCTTTCTATTTTTGCTGGAGGTGGGACACACTCTTCTGTCCTGTCCCGGTCATCAGAGCTCGAGACTCTTCACCTTTTGGGCTCTGGGACTTACACCAGCAGCACCTCTGGCTCTCAGACCTCTGGCCTTGGGCTGAGAATCACATCATCAGCTTCCCTGGTTCTGAGGCTTCCGGACTTGGACTGAGCCATGGTACGATATCCAGTTTGCAGATGGCCTATCATGGGACTCTTTGGACTTCAGGATCATGTGAGCTAATTCCCCTAATAAATCCCCTCTCATATATCTATATACATATCCTGTTGGTTCTGTCTCTCTGGAGAAGCCCAACTAATACACCACTGCTTCAGGAAAATAGCACGGAGTCTTGATATTTACCTAGATATATTTTTAGGGGGGGGGAATGTCCCTTAAAATCAAGTAAACCCCAAGCTGTCCCACAAAACGCTGTGTGGTCTACACTTTTACTCTCTAGGGGTGTATATCCCAAGAGCTGGGCCAGAGACAGGACAATAGAGAAGCCAATGTCATGCCCCTCAGTGGGGACGTATTCCAGGCTGAGGTACACATTGCCAACCAAATCCAAGCTGAAGGGAAACAAAACAGGAACAAAACGTACAAAACAAAAACAAGCCAAAAAGTGACCCCAAGAACTGCAAATATTAGAACAATACAAAAAATATATAAAATAAATGTGGTGAAAATGATCAAAGAGGGAAAATGATGTGGTGATTACTCAAAAGTGAAACAGAATTACCATGTAACGCAGCAGTACCATTTCTGGGCATATACCCCAAAAGAATTAAAAGGCGGTATGGGGTGATGGTTGCACAACAACGTGAATGTATTTAATACCCCAGAGCTGTACACCTAAAAATGGTTAAGATGATGCATTTTCTGTTGTGTATTTTAACACAATTGTTTAAAAATTCTCAAAGAGAATAAAAGAAGAATCTGGTGATGAAGAAAAAGTCATAATGAAAGAAGATGACACTATAAAAATGTAAATTTGAGTCATTCAAGCACAACAATTTTGGGGGTAGAATGAAGTTGGCCTTAATTTTTAGCAATCAGCCAATTATCAGTGCAGTGGCTACTGTAGCTAACACTGATCCATTTGGGACAGGTTCGCACCTGACACCTGCAACTTCATACCCACACCCTCCAATGAAGGAGGTGCAGTGACTATCCCCAGTTTATAGGTGAGAAAACTGAGGCATCAGCAGGTCTAATGTGTGCATCGATATTCCCAATAATCTATGAAGCTGAAATTAGAATCCAGATTGTTCTGGCATCAAAACAATATGCGCAGCAGATGAAACACACTCATTGTAAAAACAGTAATTTGCACTGAGGGAGTTTGCTCTGTTGATGAGTTTTCATAAATATTCCTCTACCTGAACTGAGTAAAAAAATGTGATTATTTAAGCCAGGGAAAACTAAAGATAAAAATGAGTTTGGTGGGTAAAAGTTGGAGGAAGTGGTGCTGGCTCTGCAGAGAGGAGAGTACAGCAGCCCACCCCTTCCCAGGCCTGTCCTCCCTCCAGGCGTCATGGATGCAAATCACTTACCTTCTTGCCTGCATTCTGAAGATGAGATGGAATGACATGTTCATGACCAGAAGGCTACCTGAGTGGCCAAGAGGGAAGAGAAGGCAGGTCGCCTGAGCCCTGAACTGTCTCCTACAACATGTATCTGCAGACTGGGACAAAACTCCTGCAGAAATCCCCAGCAGGTCAACTGTGTGTCTCCAGACACCAGGCCAGGGCTCCCACATCGTGCCTGTGTGTTGGCGTTGTTGAGGGTAGATGGGACTGGTTCAGTTTCCTTGGGCTGCTATAACGCCTTGCCAAAAATTAGTTGGCTTAGCATAACAGAAATGTATTCTCCCACAGTTCTGGAAGTTGAAAGTCTAGAATCGGGATGTTGACAGGCCCCACATTCTCCCCAAAAGCTCGAGGGTAGAAGGCTGTCTTGTCTCTTCCAGTTTCTGGCTCCGTAGCTGTGGCTGTACCACTCCCATCTCTGCCTCTGAGGTCTGAACTTCTCAGTGTCTTTTCCTCTGGGTAAATGTATAAATTAGAAAAGTCACTCCATGTGGGGGAATGTCACATTTGGTACCTCATTATTTGGGGCCTGCTGAGACCTTGTCTAGTTATAAGTCTGTAAGCAAAGAGGTGTGGTGGGTAGGTACCGAGAAGAGTCAGGAAGATCTTCCCAAGCAACTGGCTCAGAGAGGACAGTGGGTGGAACAGGCGCTCTTATCAGCAAAGAGGACTCATTAGAACTTAGGAGCTCAATGTCCTCAGCTTCATCAGAATCTTCCCATATATCCTCATTCCAATTTTTAGGATCCCATTTCTTCTACTCAATGCCTCACTTTGACATTAGACACACTTCCAAGTCAGAAATTCAAATTTCATTACATTTCAGCCACTCACAGATGAGCCTCTGAGTCTGATTCTAGAAATCTCAGTCCTGCAGCTACAGAAGGTAAAGATTTCTTTCAGGGCAGACATAGACGATTTCAGGTCATTTTTGCAGAACAAGCTCGTTCTTTTCTTCCCCTCTTTCTCCAGCATAGTTTGGAGCCACCCGCCCACCTCTTCATAATCCCTAGTTCAACTAAAATGTTCTGTTGCCATACAGCTAGTTACTCAGGACACTACCTCTTAATTACAAGTATTCCGTGGCCATATTTTGCATATCTCTGTTGCCACGTCATGACATAACTATCAGCAATTTCTTTACTACTGGAAATTGAGCCATTAATGCCTTTAAATTTAGTCAGCATAAAGAGTCAGTCTCAGAAACCCCAAAACCAATTCAGAAAACTCATAAAACTTCTCCTTGAGAGTCTCTTTCTCTAGAATCGATCCAGGTCCCAAACTCTGCCTCAGTTAGAGTTTCAGCCAAGAAACGACTAGTAGAAGGCATATAGATAGAGGCGTGGAGTGAGAGAGACAGGGATTGATTGCAAAGAGTCAGCTCACACTGTTGTGGGGATGCTGAGAAAATCTGAACTATCTGGCCAGGCAGCAGCCTGGAAATGCTAAGGCAGGAGATATGGCTGTCCACCAATGAAATACCTTCTTCCTCTCAGAAACCTCAGATCTGCTTTGAAGACCTTTCAACTGATTAAGTCAAGCCCACAGATTATCAAGGGTGATCTACTAAAAGCCAACTGATTGTAGTTGTGAACCACATCTATAAATGCCTCCATGACAACACCTAGATTAGTGTCTGATGGAATAACTGGATACTACAGCTGGTCAAGTTGACAAAACTAACCACTGCGAGAACTAGTTGAAAAATGGTATTCATCAACCAGCCTCTCTCCCACTAGCAACCTGCAGGAGCTGGTTCCCAGTGTCTCTTCTGGCTGTCTCTCTGTCACACCTGCATGTCCCCACACATGTACACACAGATGTGCACACATTCATGCACACACATGCTCTCTTCTTCTTTTTCTTTTCCCTCTAACCACACTCACAGGACCCTCTGTCTGCCCAGCATTTTGTTTTTCCTTCTTAGTAGACCCAGCTCAAGACTCACACTTTTCCAGAAGTGTCCCCGGTTGTGTGTTACTTGCCACATTGATTACCAGCTTGGCATCTATGCAGGTGCTGTTGTGAAGAAGTAACTGGAGACATATTTTTCCCCTGGGTTCCCGCAACCTTACCAGACCCATCCAGGCAGGGTGCAAAGTCCACGTTACCCGCATCATTGATGGGAAGGTATAGACGAAAGAGCAACAAACAGAGAAGAGAGGAGTGGACTCTTGCAGCCAGAATTGGCTTTTAAAACTCAAGGGAAAAACCTAAGTTTTAAAATAAAGAGTTTTTCATTAAACAAAAAACCATAGGTACTAATATAGATTGTGAAAAATAGAAGGCCCTAAGGATCATGCCCTGGTACAGCATAAAAATCCTGAGGACTTAAAAGAGAATCCAAGGAGAATCTAAAACATTTCTGATGAGTCTTCTGAAGTAGGGGCCTGTGTCCATCCCCCTGGGCCAAGATCTGCAGACAGGAGGGTTTTAGGGAAATTGCAGAAGAGTTTAGAGCCGCTGAGAACAGGGCACCTGTGTGTCTTCTGTAGGCAGCAGCGTCCCAGAGTTCCTCTGTTCCCCCCCGGGGCAACTGCCACACACACCTGGATGGAGAGTGAAGTGTGTGGCTTGGGGGTGTGAGAGGCAACCAAGTTGAGTTTCCTATGTGCCCTCAAGAACCAGACAGGGAAGACATGCAGCAGCCCCCTGGGGGCCAGAGGACATGGATGAGGTGTGGCAAAGGCCAATGCAGACAGGTGAGGGGCAAGGGTGAGAATGCCCCACCCTGAAGAATATGTGGGCCTCTTTGGAGTCTGGAAACTCAGATGACTTTTGGCACACCTAAGAGATGAAGAAAGATGAAACCAGAAAATCACTAAAATTTACCTTGTGTATTAGTCCATTTGTGTTGCTATAGCAGAATACCTGAGGCTGGGTAATTTATAAAGAACAGAGGTTTATTTGGCTCATGATGCTGAGACAGCTGCATCTGGCACGGGCCTCAGCCTGCTTCTACTCATGGTGGAAAGTGCAGGCAGCAACGGGTACAAGCAGATCACGTGGCGAGAGGAAGCGGGGGTGGGGGGTGCCAGGGTCTTCTAAACAACCAGCTAAGAGAGTGAGACCTCACTACCCCCCACACCCAGAGAGAGCATTAATCCATTCATGAGGGATCCGTCCCCATGACTCAAACAGCTCCCAACACTTGCCATATTAACGATCTGATTACCACACAATTTTGGGGCGGGGGGAAACACATCCAAACTTTATCACCTTGTACTGATAGAATTCAATCTTCTGTACCCCTGTAGGCTCGGGAGAAAGGGCAAGGTGGGTGTTAGAAAAATCACATGGTTTTATTGCATACATAAGATTGTGGGTTGAGATTTTCCACCTCCTAAACACTCTCCAGCCCTTGCATATATTTTAAGTGCAAATATTTGTTCATTCACTTATCTAACAAATACTTATTGAGCACCTAATGTGTACAGGGCACTATTTTAGGCACTGAGGCTAGGTTACTGAGCAAGATAGATAATGTTTCCTGCTAAGAGAGGAATAAAAAGCTAAGTAGGATAAATATCAATAAATGCTCATATTCTCAACTTTTCCTTTTTCTAATTTTAAGTTTTAAATTCCTTCAGATCATACATCTTAAAAAGTTCTCTATTTTTCCCATTTCAACCATTGCTGGCAGAGCTTACTCTTTGTGCAGATTATTGGGGATTTCACTAAAGGTTTGTAAAATGAATGAACAAATTAATGAGTGATTTAGCTTTATAGTGTGAGAAAAAGTACATTTATGAAAATGAGCAAAACAATTAGTCTCAACAGACGGTAGCCATGTCGCCACGTGAGGACTGGCTTGCAATAAAACCATCTGCCGTTCACCCAAGTGCTTAGTTTAACTATGGATTGGTTTACCTTAAATCCACTGATTGCTTTTCAAATGACTATGTTTTTATTCCACCAGAATTCTCTTTAACTTTATGTGAATAGACAGTTCATTTAGTTACTAAAACAAGCTATTCCAGGGTCATACCTCACATCAATTCCCAGTCTTGCTTTAGTGCATGAAACCTGCACAGAGCAGGGCTCCCACCTCGACTGTCATAATTCTACAGGAAGCAGGTGCATTTGTAGCTGGCCCTCTGGCCCCACAGTGGTCTTTGCCCCCTTCAGACTTGGAAGAGTGAGAGACATCTCTAAAGACTCAGGATTCTTCAATGGTTTGAGACATTCTTGGGATTCCCCTAATTTATTAATATACATTTCCATAATTGGCAACTGAATTTTATGCAGAAGGAATCTAAGAGAAGTACAGTTATGCCCATTAATTGTTTATGTAGAAGCAGTGCTATTCAGAATAGGTTCCTATTGAAGATGTGTTCTAAACGAACCAGTATTGTTGGAGAAGAATTTTTTTTTTCTTAATTGAATTAATCTCAAGAAGATGGACAACTAAGAGATTGCCAAATTACATGTTAGTGACAACTGGACTAAAGTTTGGGTATTTTAGGCATGTGAAGGCTGCCATGTTTATAAGGCCGGATGTGTGCCAATTTTGTTAGTCATATTTTACTTTCCTTGTTTGGATCCAGGAGCTATTGCAGAAAGAGGCCAGGAGCTCTGCTTCCATCCACCTTCAGATAATTCTGGGACCACAGCACTGTCCTGAGGACACTCCCTGGGGTTGGGCACACGTCCATCTTCTCTGGAGCTGACCATAAATACCTCAGGAGGTCATTTGCATGCCCTCATTTCCGCAGCTGAGATCTCACAGGTCAGATAGGCTTGGGAGAGGGAGCAGTGTGGAAAACCAAGGTCTGGAATATAATAAGGGATTTCCTTTCAGCTCCGTCCTGCTGATTTCTAACTCAAAATGAGGATTGTGGACTCTAGATTAGCTTCTTTAGTCTGGGCTCTTTCCCATGCAGGAGGGCAATTCAGGTTTGTTCTAGCCAAGAGAGCTAACCAGTCAGCCCAAGGCGATTTGGAATCAGGTGTGAGTAGTGATGCACTGCTGCCTTAGACACTTTGCACTTGAATTCAGATCAGACTACATGAGCTGACCACGTAGACCCTCCCCTGAGATGAGCCACATGCTGCAGAATTTGAGGAGTGTTTGTTGTGTTTATGCACCTGCCTTTTAATGGACACTATGCACAGTCTGAGGAGAAACCAGGGATGGTGCCATAAGGGCCCTAATTCTTCTCTAAATCATCGAGGGCACTACCCTTTCAACATATTAAATTATCATTTTATTACTACATCAGGTTTAAATGATAAATTTACATTTTATAGTTAGAAAAGGTTATTTACAATTTGTAATTTAATATAACATATCATATCTTGTTATATGTAACAAGATGTACATAATATATAACATTATACAGATATAAATTTATAATGTTTACTATAGTAATATACTTTGTATTTTTAATTGTTTAAAAGAGAGAACAAAATATATATATGTAGTAATTTGGCTAATCTGTTTAAATTCTCTTTGGGCATTTTATCTTTCCTTAGGAGGTGTGCAACCCGTATCTTTCGTTTTTTGCAATAGGGTAAACTCAATCTGCAGAGTGGCATTGAGACGAGTTATTAAGAAGGGGGATGTTCTTCGGCCTTTCTTAAATCTCCTGGGATAAATATTTAATGTCCTGAATACAAGAGAAGATGTGATCAGTGGTTGAGAAGTTGATGATCCCTTCAGTCATGAGTGGAATATACACATTTGTGCGTGTGTGTGTGTGTGCATGTGTGTGCATGTGTGCACGCGTATGTGTTGAGGATCAGAAAAAGAACAAAGAACACAAGGAACAGGGTGGGTCGTGTGACCAGTGGCTCAGATGCCACTCCCCAAGGTCCGCCGTAGCTCAGGCGAACTTGGGCAGAAGTGAACCTCCCCTCCGAGGCAGCCTTGCAATTCCCAGGGAAGGTGGCGAGATCAGAGACAACGCGGATCCGGACTCAGCCACGCGCGCCTTACTGCTGGCCCTATACTGGTTTCCACACAGTGTCCAGAGATAAAACAAGGACTGGAAAGCTGTCCCGTTACCCTCTTCCCAGGTCATACTTACAAACAAGGAAGAAATTCAGGTAAGCATAGTGTGAAAGACGGGAACGGTGGTGGCAGGTACAGGCGCATGCTGTTAGAGGCACGGGCTCCCCAGTAATTCCACCGAGAGCCATACTTCTCCTGGCTGTTCTGCATGACTCACTTTCCCTCGGTGTTCTGGCTGGATTCTACCCAGACAAAACATACTTTCCAGGAAGATCTCACGGAGAAGCACAATGCTCCGTGAAATACTCCAGATGCTCAGAAGGACAGTGCAATCTCAGGAAGATCTCACGGAGAAGCACAATGCTCCGTGAAATACTCCAGATGCTCAGAAGGACAGTACAATCTCTTGACTTCTATATTTCTTTTTTTTTTTTTCTAATTTAATTTTTATTTATTTAGGCGAACTTGGGCAGAAGTGAACCTCCCCTCCGAGGCAGCCTTGCAATTCCCAGGGAAGGTGGCGAGATCAGAGACAACGCGGATCCGGACTCAGCCACGCGCGCCTTACTGCTGGCCCTATACTGGTTTCCACACAGTGTCCAGAGATAAAACAAGGACTGGAAAGCTGTCCCGTTACCCTCTTCCCAGGTCATACTTACAAACAAGGAAGAAATTCAGGTAAGCATAGTGTGAAAGACGGGAACGGTGGTGGCAGGTACAGGCGCATGCTGTTAGAGGCACGGGCTCCCCAGTAATTCCACCGAGAGCCATACTTCTCCTGGCTGTTCTGCATGACTCACTTTCCCTCGGTGTTCTGGCTGGATTCTACCCAGACAAAACATACTTTCCAGGAAGATCTCACGGAGAAGCACAATGCTCCGTGAAATACTCCAGATGCTCAGAAGGACAGTGCAATCTCTTGACTTCTATATTTCTGTTCCCGTTTTTTTTATATAAATGAAGGTGAACCAGAGCCGACTGCAAAAATAATTTTTCTAAAGAGACACATTATTTTTTTTTAGTGAAATCATTTAAAATTTTATAACTGAAGGCAAAATTAATGTAAATTGGAGAATTTGTTTTAAAACTTCAGTGAGGCATGGAGCAGCAAGCCTTGGTGGGGACCTGTGCCTAAGAAGTAACAATGTTACCCTTGCCTTTTTCCCCATCTGGGGCATCTTCCCTTGTAGGATTAGCATGTTGGCGTGTGCACGTGTGATCGTGTGCACGTGTTGACATTTGCATGTCTGTGTGTTACACACATGCAATCATCCCATTCAGATTGTTTTACAATTTGCTTCTAACCACCAATAATATATTCATTACACTTTCACTTATTTAACAAATATCCATTGCAATAACAACTGCATTTGTTGCGGAACACTGGCACTAAAACTCCTACCAAGGGTCTTTCCTCTACCATGTTATTTTCACATTCGACCCAAAACCTATTTTGAAACAGGTGGTTAAATTCAAGTTACCCTTCTGCAGATAAACATAATATGCTGGAGTTCTAGCTCACAGTGCTGAAGACATGGAACCTGAATTCACATACCCTCTCAAGATTCAGATTTTTCAGTATGTTTTCGTTGACTTAGAGCTGAGGTGGATGATTGTCTCTTGGGGGACAGATACCAAAATGCACAGTGGTTTTGTCTGTATGCTGGGATGTAGATAATTTCTGCACTTTCTCACTGTGGGCATGCATTAGCTTTAAAAGCCACAGAAACCTGGCCTCTGTGTCCTCGGATGCCCTGCCAATGCCAGCTCCTTACTGCTCCCTGTGATCTGATGTGGCCTCATCTTCCCTCACAAGCTGTGTCGCATCTCAGCTTTGTGCACAAAGCACAGAACATCACAGAGAAATTTCTGCTTCCACCTCTCCCAACCTTTAGGCTCCATAAGGCTGGTGAAGGACAGAAGTCAGGTGACTGCCTTCGTGGCCTGTGTCTCTGCAGCCTTTACTCCCAGGCAGCCCAGACTCTCTGCCCCTGGCCCCAACTGTTCCAGGCTCTGAGTGCAGAGGGCTGGGGCATCACAGCGAGGATGGAGTGTAGGCTGATGCCTGAGCCCCAGTGTGTCTGTTCAGGAGGCTCTGATGTGCAGGGCTCCTGTATCTGGCCCATTGCCCTCCTGGTGTCTGCTGAGGCATGCTACATGAACAAGCTCTCCATCACCTCGTTCTAGAAGGAAAGGTAGAAGTGAGCAGAGGACTCATCATGAGAATGCAAATCATGTCCCATGGGAGAGAACTGAAAGGTGTTTAGAGATGTTTCCCCTTTTCCAGGAATCAGTAAATTTCTGCTGGAAGTAACCCCTCCTTAATGTTTCCTCTGTCTGGAAGGCTTTCCTCTCCTCTGAATGCATGTCACACCTTCAAGTCCGTCCCCACCCCAAGCCAGCAAGTGGAGGTAGACACAGTGTCCTGTGAAGGTTGGCTTCCCTGCCTGCACCCCACCTGCCCTGGACCCTGACCTCCTCCAGGGCAGGGGGTACTCTATCACCAGCCCTTAGGACCTTGCAGGACTGGGAATGTGGTAAGAGCTGGGCAAATATTCACTGGCTGCATGAACAGCAGCCAGGCACACCTGTGCCCTGGAGCAGCCCTCCCTTGTAGCTGTGGTCCTGGGGGACTTCAGCTCAGGCGTGGCAGGAGGGAACCAGCTCTTCTGCACTGGACTGGGCTAGAATCTACCAGAAGCTGGGCAACCTGCCTGAACATGGCAATAAGCAAATTCTGCTTTGGAAATTTAACCATTTTTTGCCTCAAACTTGAAAGTTTCTTCTGCCGTTCCCCACTACTCAAATGGCAAACGTGAGGGTTGGTAGGGAGCTGGCTTCTTACCACTACACTCAGATAATCCACGCATTTCTTCGTTCCCAGAGCTCTCACAACATCAAAGCCACATGGTCTATTAAAATACACCCATTTCTCCTGTTAATTCCTGAATTAGTTTTATGTGGGAGGCAGACTCGTGATTGTGTCTATGAGGAAAGTCACACGTGGGGCAGTCGTAGGACAAGAGGTTGTACAGGCACTGGGCAGGGAAATCGAGTGGTTCAAGCACTTTGGGAAACTGGTGGAAGCCACTACGGCTGAGTGCACCCAGCCTGTGATGCGCAATGCACATCTCAGTGTAAATCCGACAGAATTTCACGGAGAAGGACGTCTGCAGCAGCATTCTTTGCAGTAGCCCCAAGGTGGAAATGACCATACTGTCGCCAGCATGGTGATTAAATGAGTCAGAGTGTGTTCTTGGAATGGAATACTACACAGCACTTAGCAAAGTAAGCTACAGCCACACACAGCACCACGGAAAGGAGCCACACACAAACACTGATGACCAGAAGGGGCCTGGCCTAGGTTCTAGGTGCCTGTAATGTCCTTGGTTTCCCTTTGCTCTTTGAAAAAATGTCCTGTGCTATACACTTAGGATTTGGGCACCTTTTCAGTACACATGTTAAAGATAAGGCAAAGTTTACATGAATAAGAAGGAAAGTGTAGTGTAAAGTTTGGATTCCAAATCAGGCCAACCTTCATTATATCCCATGGGATGGTCCATCTGACCCCCCCAAAAAACACTCCGTGGTGCTCAGCACTCCGGATATACATAATACGACCCAATACATTCATGTGGATAAACAAAGAAAAAAGGACTACAATTACCTCCAAATTCATCTCTCACAGAAAGCAAATATCTGTACTCTTATTCTGGCCCAGGTTAAGATGTGGGATTTCAAGTAAAGAAATCATTGCCCTTTAAAACAGAAGTGGCAACAGTGGCTTAATTGAGAGGGTTTTTTTAGTCCATTTTCCTTACATGGACATAAATGGTGTTGGGCCTGTAGCTTTTAACATCTGTTCTTAGTGAACTTCAATAAAAATTTAAAAACAGTCTCCATGTTTATTAAATTATCACATGATGGTTTTCCAGAAATCACACATTTTCCAGACTCCGTATTAAATGAGAGGTGTTAGAGTTTTGTTTTGTTTTTGGCAAACGTGAGGGAATTTCTTAACCTGTTTTTGGTTATATGAACCAATAAAAACATATTTTTCCTAACTTAGAAAACACTTTTGAAGAATTCTAGCAGCTTGGCACTTAAATGATGTCTGATGCAGAGCTGAGACTTTGCCAAATCAAAGACGCAGTTTAAAGTTAAGCTGGTGTTAATGTTGGTCAATGTCCTGTAAAGTGAATGTCACATTGCTGAGCACAAAAAGCCACCAGCGTGCACCCAGTTGAGCATAAGCTCTTTGGAGACATTGCTCCATGAAACTAGCAACAACTATTTCAAATCACAAATTTCAAGTATATTGGTAAAAGTAAAAATTGCCCATTCCTTATGATATTGACGATTCTTTCTGTAGCTACTTAGAACTTCAGTTTTTATTTAGGAGACTCAGAACGTGCCTTTTCTGTGTCAATTGTCCATCAAAATATCAAAATGGAAAGGTAAAAGTTCTGCCCATTGAATAAATGTCTTGTTTTCTGACAACAGGTATTTTCATATGTTTGTAAATTTGTAAGTTTTTCTAATTTGTATATGTGTGAGTTGGCGTGAACTGAAACACTAACATTCGCAGGAAACACTGTGACTGAGGTGTAACTGTCTGAACTTAGGCTCTTTTTGAGGGGCCACAATGAAAGTAAAGAATTTAATCAGAAAATATCGCAGACCCTGAGAGGCTCCCGAAGTTGTCCAGTGAGGACTCTGTACTGCTGTGTGTGGTCAATCCCACTCCGGTGTGTTTGTCTACACGGATTCCAGGGGATGCACACAGGTCAAACTTGGCTAATTTACTTTGCTCCAAAGAAGTGGCGGAAAAATGATGAATCCTGATAATAAGCAAGTTCTGCAAGATGGGCATGCTCGTGTGGCTGGTTTATTCTGTACCTGTCCTGTTTCGGTGCCGGGATCTAATTCAGAAAGAGAAGTTGCAATAGGCCGTCAAGTCCTTTTTTATGTATTTTATTCTGGAATTGTGTCTGTACTATTTATCCTCACGACATTAACTTTCTCAACACAAATTCTAGGGCATGTGTCTTCTAAGCTGTGCCCATCCTGCCTGATCAGTTTCTCCCCAGGTGTGAAAGTGTGGACGCAGGCACGTTGCAGAGCATAGTCTCAGGTTAAATGTCCCAGGCGGTGATGCCACTTCCTGCCCCATCAGATCAGAGGTCACAGGGGGGTTTCTGCTCCAAGTGACAGTAAGTGAGGTTGGCAGTGGAGCATTCTCCCCATTGCAAGGATGGAGTAAGCCATGGGGTGCAAGTTTGCACTGTGCATATGTTCCACTAGAAGAGGAACTGGTTTTCTCTTTCTCTCTTAGGCAAGGCTGAATGCTGACGGGTATAATTCAGTAATACGAGCATTAGTTAAAACGTATCTTCACTCTGAGCCAGGCACTGTTCTGAAAGGGTAGCATGGTCATCACCATCCATGTTGCAGGTAGGAGAGACTGAAGTGCAGCCAGACTGATCTCACTGCCCAAAGTCACACAGCTGGCACCAGCGTCTCTGCCCTCCTGCCCCTAGAATGGGATCTGAAGTGCAGGACAGAGAGGGACAGCAGAGGATCCTCTACCTGCCACCAGCTCAGCCCTCTCTCCCATCACTTTCATGGACACGAAGAAAAGATTTAAAACATGGCAACAAGGAAAACTAAATAGAAGAGGGGACCCAGAGTCAAAGCCTGCTGCAGGGGCACGGTGAACTTCAGCGGGACTGGATGGAGAGGTGCTGCCCTGCTGCACTCTCGGCTCTTCCAGTAGAGCATCTGCCAGAGCTGAGAGCATGTGGCTTGCCCCTGCTTCCTCTTCCTTGTTTCCAGACATGGGGACTTTCAGAACAAACCTGTTGCTGGGCTCATCAGATGAGTCGCCCAGCAAGGCCACGAGCCACACCAAAGTGCAGACGTCTGGGAAGGATTTCACAATGTTGTGTTGGAGATGATGTGACAGGATGTCCAGGCATCGGTGGACAAGCATCTGCACTGTGTCCATGGAGTATCAGATGACTGGACCAGCAGGTGCAGGTGCCGGGAGAGGGCCCTGTCTGGGGCTTCACTGTGAGGGGTCGCATCCTCCCGGGCTGGGCAGCTGTAGGGTGGTAACTGAAGGCTTCTCACCTCCTGCCCATGGGTGAGCCTGAGTGCCCTTACCCAGACTCTTCTGTCCCTGAGGAGGACCCAGGCTGGTCACTGCCATGCCTAGAATGTGGTGTGCAGAACCTGCCTGTTCTGTCATGTTTGGGAAATCTGCCTCTTGTCTCTGGTCCCATCCACCACATGGATCAGGGCGTGGGGTGCCCACCCCCTCTGTCTCCTCCCAGCTGCTTTCTCCGGGAGCGGCTGCCCCGCCACCCCCTTCCCGGGGCTCACCACTCAGGGACCACCCCGTCAGGGTCTGGCTCTTTGGTGTCTCTGGGAGAACTTGCCTGTCGAGGTCCACCTTTTGCTAACACATGATCAGGTGCTGTCCTGGGACGGAAACCAGCCAGGGCCAGGTGTCCCTCCCATTCATGCCACCCTCTGGCACAGGACGAGGTCAGCTTACCATGTGAGCATGTCCCATGGCTGGGGAGCCCCTCACATGTCATCACTTTGCAGGGCAAGGGACCACTGTGACTCCAGACCCTTCCATACGGGAGATCTGCAGATCCCACGGGAGAGAAACACGGCCCTGAGTAGGCTCCACATGCGTTACGATGCCAGTCGCAGCGAGGTCTGTCCTCAATGTAGGGGACAGTCTTGTGGCTGCATCCACAATGCCGGTCGCTCTGTGCACACGCTTCTTCCCACTGCATGCTGGACACCAACCCGTGAGAACAGCAGACGCACGCGGGTTTGCTACGCGGCCAGCCCAAGGCGAGGTCGGTCCCCCATGCTAGGGCCTCAGCCAGCCTCCTGCCTAACCGGAGACCAGGTCATTAGGTCCACACACAAGGAACACACCCGGAGCTCACAGCAAACTGCTCATTAAGAATCATGTAACTGGTTGTCGGACCACAGGATTTCCAAATGAGGAAATCAGTCACCAGCTCTCTGGGTTGTGCTGGGAGAGTCCCATGGACTCTGGACCCTGCGGGGACTCTGGACTCCATGCAGCCTCCTGCTGTCCACCCTCAAGGCCTGCGGGTGTGGCCCCCCTGCTCCTCTGCAAAAGGCTTAATTCTGGGTGTGTGTGTGTGTGTGTGTGTGTGTGTGCCCATGCGAGCAGACACAGGAGAGGGCGTGAGCATTACAGGTGAGGACGCAGAGGCTGGCATCCTTTTGGTTTAGGTGGTAACGCCCGGGCTCTGCCACATGTGGGCCCCTCGGTGCGCTCTGTTACTTGCCCTCCTTGCTGCCCCCAGTGAGGGGATCCGCCTGGGCTCAGTGTCTGCACGTGGAAGAGGCTGATCACCTGCTGTTTCCGGGAACATTCTCTCGACTTTTAGGTGCGCTTGTGAAGGGCCCAGGCACCCCCTGGTCACACTCAATTTCAGTGTCTCTCTCAGGCTGTCTAGTCCCAGGGCTGTGCCATTGGTACCCAAAGCAGAGATTGTTTTGCCTAAGTGTGCTCGGCTTGACCGTGCCTCCTGCTCTCTCCACTCTGGACAGATGAAATCAGACTTGATCAAACGTACACCTCAGGGTGTACATCAGCATCAATTCCACCTGTGCACTGAGGAGCACTGAGAAGTACCTTGTTCCACAGGCAGACATGGGGCTCCTCGTACCTGCAGGTGAGCTTGGGTGCACAGAAGAGAGGCCTGGAGCTCTGGGTCTCCAGGACTCCACAGCTTGTGGAAGTGAACAGGTTCTAACTGGAACCCCAGAGTTCCTCCCACCATGTGGAAACAAGAGGAAGGAATCAAAGGGGGCGTGTCCCACTGGGCAGAGCTGTCTCAGCAGCGCCTGGGGGGAGTCCGAGGCCATAGGGCAGCAGGACTGCAGGTCCGCTATTTCAGGGTGCTGCCCCAGTGTGATTCTACCTCTGATCCCCTCCTTCCATTCAGTCTCCTCCTCACTACCTGGGGTGGGCTGCACGATGGCCCCAAACCCTGGAACCTACACATGTGACCTCATTTGGAAGAATGATCATTGCAGCCGTGTTAAGAATCTGTATCTGAGGAGATCATTCTGGTTTACCTACGTAGGCCCTAATCCAATGGCTGGTGTTCTTGTAGGAGACAGAGCAGACCAGACCAAAGAGGGCAAGGTGCTGCAACAACAAGGCGGAGACTGGAGTGATGTGTCTACAGGCCACGGAACAGCAAGGACTGCCCAGAGTCACCAGAAGCCTGGGAAGAGGAAAGGAAGGATCCTCCCAGAGGCTTTGGAGAAAGCTCCACCGTGCCGACAAGTGGGCCTCTGTGAGATCCGACTCCTGTTGCTTTGAGCCACCCTGTGGTCATTTGTGTCAGCAGCCCCGAAAACTCACTACCAGACAGCCCCTTGGCCCTCCCCCACAGCCCGTTGCTTTGTGCACCGCAGGCTGATGCGACCTTGCGGTCCTCATCCGTCCAGTCTTCTCCCAGCTGCCCAGGAACTTTCTCATCTTCTCTCTCTCTCTCTCTCTCTCTCTCTCTCTCTCTCTCTCTCTCTCTCTCTCTCTCCTTTGAGCCTAGCCAACTGCTAAGTGCTTCATTCAGTAAATTCTCCAAATTCTCAGGAAAAAGAGCACCAACGTTTTCAGTACTTAGCACCGTGCCAGCACGTATTAGGTGCTCCTTATGTGAACAAAAGGAAAACCTGATGATGAAAGCCAACGGCCCCTGGGTGGGCGCCGACCCTGATTTCATCATGGACGGGGAGAGTCTTGGTTTGCAATGCGTGTGCATGGGGTGGATGGTTTACTCAGAGGGGGCTGCGGGTTTGCAGGCTCTGCTGTTGATGTGCAGAGAACATTAGCTGTGGAGGCAGAGGTGGAAAGACAGCCAGGACCTGTACCAACACTTGTCCTTCTCCCCCTCTGCCCCACTGTCTTTTCCTGTGGTGGCTCTCCCTTCCATGGGATGTGAACACAGTATCACTGGGATCCTGGAGCACATGTTGGGGATGAGAACTTCCCAAGTGCTGCTCCAGATGCCCTGGGCTTCCCCTTTCTCTTGTCCCAGCTGCTTGCACAGTGACCAGCTCTGCACAAGCTCCAGGCAACTTCATGCAGACGTAACCTGATTGTTGACCCCATATCTGCACCAAGTGAGCTGCAGCCCCTGCCCTGAGCTTCTCCACTGAGGCCTCCGTGGGACCCACTCAGTGCCTGGGAGAAGAATCACCTTGGAGACAAGTCTGTGGCAATGAGAACTAAAAGTCAGGGAATTAACTCTTACCCTATCCTCCTCCCCACGACTGTCCCTGAGGGATTGTTTGTGGGTGGATGGAACAATTGGGTGTGACAGTCAATGGCCATCTGGATGGACAGACCTCTGATGCCAGGTTCCCACAGACCCAATTTGTCCCCCTGGAGATGCAGAGCCCTGTAGGTCCAGAGCTGAAATCAATGCACGACAACATCATGCACAACTTACACAACCTTTTCCAGCACGAGGGCTGACTCTAGACAACCTCTCCACATGTTCCTCTCCAGACCCTGACACTGACTATCCTCTACTTGTGGAGAGCTCCTTAGTGAACAGTGGATAGCCACGATCTCTAAGATCCAGCTGAGCCAACCAGTGCCTCATGGAACTGGAGCTCTTGGCCTCCGCCTCACCAGCAGTGTTCACCTGGCTGGGAGGAATCCAGCTCATTGCAACTGTTGGCGTCAAAGTCAGCACTATGGAAAACCACCAGATCTATACCTTGGCATCACATCTTGGCTTCAGGCCTTGACACCTCCACCCACCAAGCTGCACTTCTTGGTATATGTTGGGCAGTCTATGCCCAAGGGTGGGAGCTATGATCCAAGCTGCTGGGAAAAACAAAAAAACAAACAAACAAAAACTAATGGGCATTGCTCTGAACACAGGGGTGTGCAATACTGGAGCCCAAACATAGCTTGTCGATTGTGAGCAGGTCAGTATTCCAAGGGGACTGGCACAGTGGTTTGGAGAGGGGGGTGGGGGGTGGGGGGTGGAGCCCGGCAAGGCTGGTCAGCACTACACACATGACGCAGTGCAGCTCAGCTCTGTTGGCGTGCACACACTCTCATCCTCATCAATACTGAGCACAAGGGCAGGAGAGGCAATCTGTAAATCTTACCCCTTCCAGCTAACACACTGGGTATATGTGTGTATGTGTTTTATTTGTGTTTGTGTGCATGGATGTATGCCTGTGTATTCCCTACTTGTGTGTATGCATGCCTTGATCAGAGATACTATGTTGGGTAGACAAAAATTCTACCTGATTTTAGAGATACATTTTCTGTTTCTTCAAGAATATAAATAACACCAAATTCTAGAATTAATTATGTGTTGGAAATATGATAAACTTGAGAAAACAGAACTTGAAATACATTTACAGCTTTATAAAACACACACACAAAAACCATCACTGGGCTAACACTCACAAGCTGGAGTTTATCTAGGGATGCCCAGGAAGTTTTAAACATGTGGCAAATGGACTTGAAGGTGACCCCCAATACCCCTCACCTGAGTGTGGCCAGGCCTATCCAGCGATGTCCGGTAAAGGTGATGGAGTCACATCTGTGACTACATTATGTATGTACGATGTCTTGCTAGCAACTCACTCTGGGACTTCTCTGCCTTGCTGGCTTGAAACAGTAAGTGTCCATGTTAGGAGACCCAGATTGTTGGGCCACATTTCGGTGCATTTCCACCATAAGGTGCCTGTCCATGTGTAAATCCTGTCTTTCAACAGTAGCCATTTTAAAGGCATAAGTTTGCCGCCGCCATTTCATAAGCGCTAATGTACACGTCGCTAGCTGCCTTCTCTTCCGGGGTACAGTGACTTTGCACTTTTTTCCCGCTTGCCCTGTCCTCACCCCTCCCCCCGGATAGCAGTGTGTCAACTCCCTATTGGATAAGGGCTCCCCCGCCCCTAGTACCTTATAAAAATCCCTGTCTGCTGTAATAAACAGAGTTCCGGCTTTGACCGCTCTCCTGGCTCGGTGTTCTTTCTTTGTCCCCGGGGCCGAAGCGCAGAGGGGATCGGGCCTGCGACACTCATCATCCCGCTCAGCCCCACAAGAGGTTACCGCCGGCTGGTCCGGGGTCTCTTCCAGCCCAGCTTTGTCAGTCTCCGGCAGTGGGAGAACCAACACCAGATGACATGATGCTGAGGGGTATTTCTAGTTGTCAAGGACAGCCTCCCTCCGATGCCAGCAAGACTGTGGCCTAAGTTTCTAGAAC
>NW_007731609.1:23268-26532 GCF_000696425.1 Galeopterus variegatus | reverse complement strand
AGATGACATGATGCTGAGGGGTATCTCTAGTTGTCAAGGACAGCCTCCCTCCGATGCCAGCAAGACTGTGGCCTAAGTTTCTAGAACCACAAGGATATGAATTCTGCCAACAACCTGAGCAAGCCTGGGAGCATATCGTGCCGTTGTCTTCTCCAGTTGAACTCCCAATGAGCACCCAGCCCTGGATGACACCTCAGCCCTGGCCCTGCAGAGGACTCTGCTAGCTCTGCTCAGACTCTCAACACACAGAGTCTATGAGCTAAAAGCACATGGCTTTGAGCCATGAAATTCCTGATAATTTTTCAAGCAACAATAGAAAACTGTTCTACGGTCATGATGTTAAAAATGTGTTAGAAGAACTGGATGATTAAAGAAATCCTGAGTTAAAACTTCTTATAAACTGAACAATCTGCTACTCCACTAATGTATCTATTTTGTAAATCAAAAATCTCAAATAGTCACTTTCTTAAAGCAAGATATTATTTTTCATGGGTGATGTCTACCTGTCATGGCGCTTTGAAATGGCCTTGGAAATTGTATTTATACATCTAAAATTTCTACAGAATAAAATTTCTTTCTGTTACATTTTTAAAATTTGTACAGGACACAAGTTATTTCCTAAATTAACTACACATTTCTGCTGTAGAGAAAATGGACTTGAATATTTTGAACATGGCCATCATTGTGTAGTTATGGGAGGAAGAGAGGGAAGGGAGTAAAAGGAAAGAGCCTGTGGGAGCACGCAAGAACTTGGCGTGAGTGTGTGCAGATAATCATGAGCACACAGCAGAAAGGAAAGTGACATTAACACTGTTAACTTACTAATTCTCTTTCTCTGCCTTAAGTTCAAGGCATTCCTCGATGTTTTCAGCAAAGCATGCGGGCACCTATGAACAGTTCTGTATCCCATGGTTTATGTGGATGTGTTTCTGCCTTCCGCAGCGTTATCTAGTATGGAAACTAAATTGAGAAAACCAACTAAATTAAAGCTAATCAGGGCTTCATCGCAGCACAGCACGACGGATAATATTCCGCTGCTCCACGCAATTAAATTCTTCAATTATTCTAAGTGTTATTATGCTAATTTAAAAGGCCAGGATTATTAGAAAAATGTATAAAGAATTATGCTCAGTTATAGCATTTTATTTATGTGATTTCACGTTAAATTATTNTTACTAATTCTCTTTCTCTGCCTTAAGTTCAAGGCATTCCTCGATGTTTTCAGCAAAGCATGCGGGCACCTATGAACAGTTCTGTATCCCATGGTTTATGTGGATGTGTTTCTGCCTTCCGCAGCGTTATCTAGTATGGAAACTAAATTGAGAAAACCAACTAAATTAAAGCTAATCAGGGCTTCATCGCAGCACAGCACGACGGATAATATTCCGCTGCTCCACGCAATTAAATTCTTCAATTATTCTAAGTGTTATTATGCTAATTTAAAAGGCCAGGATTATTAGAAAAATGTATAAAGAATTATGCTCAGTTATAGCATTTTATTTATGTGATTTCACGTTAAATTATTTAAGGTATGGAAATTATTGGAGTTATCAGCGTGTGACTGCCGCCTGCCCCACTGGCAGCCAGCAAAGCTGAAGGGAGCGTGTGTCCCAGGGGGTCCTCTCGCAGCGTGAGGGATGGGCTGTCGGCCCTGCTGGAGGACACCTAATGAAGGCAGCGGCTGTCCCCAGCCACGCATGGGCTCGGGCAGGCTGTGTCCCCAGAGGAGCACACTTCTCTTTGTTGTGGGAGCACTGCCGTGTGCATCCTCTCCTTCACTTAAAAGAGATATGAGAACAAGCAAGGGGCTTGGAAGAGGAAACAGGCTTTGGGGGCTGCAGCCAGGAGCCCACGGTGCACCCTCAGATGGCCTCCGTTAATGGGCCTTTATTTTGTAGAAAAACTATCTCAAGCTTAAGTAAGAACAGTGGGGTTTTTAATCTAGAGGGAATTTTCTTTCAAACACAAACCCGATTGTATCTTTCTTTTTTCCTGCTTTCTCTCTTCCGCTCCTTTCCTTAAAACACCTGCTCCCCTCCCCCTCCTTTCCTGTTATGTCCTACCTTTTCCTCACTTCTCTCCATTTTTTTTTTTTTTTTTTTGGTCCCAGAAGAATGCTCCTATCTATTTTTTTTAACCTTTATTTTCTTTAACCTTCCTTTCAGCAAACAATGTGACATTTGCCCTCAAAAGTTTTGAAACTCGGGAGCACACACACAGGACCCGGGCGGCTCCGACCACTCCGCCTGCACCTGCGCTGCCCACCCCTGGACCCGGGCGGCTCCGACCACTCCGCCTGCACCAGCGCTGCCCACCCCTGGACCCGGGCGGCTCCGACCACTACCCGTGCACCTGTGCTGCCCACCCCTGCGGCGGCTGCGCCCTGCCCCGGCCCTGACCCTCTGTCCCCTGGGGTCCTGGAGGGGACGCTGCTCCCACACCCCCTTCCCCTTCCTCGGGTGCTTCGAGTGCCTCACTCGACCCGCCCAGCAGCAGCCTCCTTTACGCACTTGTTCTTGGCTCCGCTGCCCACCACCCCGCAGTCCCACGAGGTTGGAGGCCTTCGACCTGAAATTGGCACAGCCGACCCCGCGCACGGCCAGCGACTCCGTCTCTCCGCGCTGAGCGCACCAGGCGCCCTCGGAGCACAGCAAGACCCCGAATCCCACGACCCGGGTCCACTCCCAGGAAGCACAGCACAGTGGGGTGGGTCCCCAGACTGTTCTGGGCATCGCCTCGATGTCAGAGGGGCGGCAGCTTTTGCCCAACAAAGAGAGGTCTGGTCAGATCAGGGAGCAGACAGAGACGGGCGTGCCGTGAGCTTCCCGACCACCTGCCTCCCTGTGCTGGAGGGATCCGTGCACGCCCAGCTCCCCACAAAGCCCACCGGTACACGGGAGATGCGCTGGCGTCCGCGAGGGTGCTCCGCTGTCGCCAGGCTCGAGAGTGCAGTTCCCCCAGTGACTCGGGACTGGAGCCTGAGTCCCATTGTCATGCTGGTGCTGGGGCGCCCTTCCCCATGCTTCCCCCAGCCCGGGACTCGGCATAGCCGGGACACGGAGGCAGACAGGTCTTGAGAGACGTGCAGACTGGCTCAAGGACCTCGGTGGCCTCCGTGATGCGTCTGCCCGACCTGCCTTCCATCTCTCCTCCGTTTGGAGTGGGACTTGCATCATGGGCTGACGGCTCTTCCAGCCTTCCTGGCTGGCTCCCTCTTTTTGTTTACATGAGAATCTCTCCTGATAAAATCGCAGCATGCTTAGT
>NW_007731609.1:19711-22294 GCF_000696425.1 Galeopterus variegatus | reverse complement strand
GCTGGCTCCCTCTTTTTGTTTACATGAGAATCTCTCCTGATAAAATCGCAGCATGCTTAGTCCGTTTTACCATCTGCTTTGCAGAGGCCCTGGACTAACTAGCGCTACCGGCATTGCCCTGCAAAGGCTGACACGCCAGAACTTCGGGAATTGTGCAGGTTTCTCTGGGCTGCTTTGCTCTCTCATCCCAGGCCCAATCTTGCAGCACTAGGAACAAGACCGTATTTGGCAGGCATGATCTAGCCAAGATCTCCGCGTAGATTAGATTGGTGCTGCGGATCTCACAGTTCACTTCTCTGCGATGATAGGACAGGTTCTCAGAGCACGCCACATTCCGTGTGTTTGAGCTCCATGGGAACATTTGCTCTGAATTATAAACCACCTCTGGTTAAATAAAAATCTTTGTGAAGTGGCACTGAAGAAAGCATCATGCTTTAAACAATCAAAGTTTTACCACTGCTCCTGTGTTTTAGCCTCATCACTGGAGAATGTCCAAAAAATAAACATGGCCTGACCCATGAGCACTCGGAACAGGAAGGAGCCGCCTGCGAGCAGGTAACAGGGAGGTGCTAGGACAGGACTTTCCGGGTGTTTCTCGNGAGTCCAGAAAGAACAGCTCAGTGCCCAGCCTGGATGGGCAGCATGGGCAGGAGGAGTACAGTGGCCCTCTGACTCTACCCACCATGGCTCACCTGGGTGCAGGCTGCAGGGTCACCAAACGAAGGGGTCCAGGCTCCACCCAGTCAGCCACAGCCCTCATGCTTCCCAAGAAGAATCCACCTACGTCTGCGGAAAGGAGGACACATCTCTCCACTGAGGATGGTGGGGAGTTTGAAAACTGGTCCAGAACATGGAAGGAGATCCGAGCAGGTCAGGTGGTATCAGAGTGAAGAACATGGCCTGTCAGGATAGAGGCAGCAGTAAGACCTCACTGTCAGGTGACGAGAAAGGCAGGACAGTCTTCTTGTACCGGTGGGTGTAAACAGATGCACGTGGGTGGCCAGGACCCCCAAGGAGGAGCCAAGGGAGAGCCTCATTCTTTCACTGCAGAAGAGCAAATGTGTGTTCCACTCGTGTGTGCTCCACTAGCTCGTTCGTTTTGTTGATGTTTCTTGAGTGCTACTCCCTCCCTGCAGGCGAGGGTACAAAGGTTGGCAGGACACAGTCCATGCCCTGGACAAGATCACAGTCTGATAGAGAGACCGCTGCATGGTGACTATGTAGGGAGAGAGGCACAGGGCACTGTGGGACCCTGCAGGCAGGTCCTAAGTACCTTAACAGTGTCCAGTAACCTCCAGAGTTGGGTGGGGCTGGAGGACACGAGGCCATGGTGCATCCGTGTAGACCTGGCTGAAAAATGGGTGGTCTGCTTTCATGGGGAAGGTGTACTTAGTATGTGATAGCTTCTGGGCCAGGACCCATGGATTCTACTGACNGCTGGCTCCCTCTTTTTGTTTACATGAGAATCTCTCCTGATAAAATCGCAGCATGCTTAGTACGTTTTACCATCTGCTTTGCAGAGGCCCTGGACTAACTAGCGCTACCGGCATTGCCCTGCAAAGGCTGACACGCCAGGACTTCGGGAACTGTGCAGGTTTCTCTGGGCTGCTTTGCTCTCTCATCCCAGGCCCAATCTTGCAGCACTAGGAACAAGACCGTATTTGGCAGGCATGATCTAGCCACGATCTCCGCGTAGATTAGATCGGTGCTGCGGATCTCACAGTTCACTTCTCTGCGATGATAGGACAGGTTCTCAGAGCACGCCACATTCCGTGTGTTTGAGCTCCATGGGAACATTTGCTCTGAATTATAAACCACCTCTGGTTAAATAAAAATCTTTGTGAAGTGGCACTGAAGAAAGCATCATGCTTTAAACAATCAAAGTTTTACCACTGCTCCTGTGTTTTAGCCTCATCACTGGAGAATGTCCAAAAAATAAACATGGCCTGACCCATGAGCACTTGGAACAGGACGGAGCCGCCTGCGAGCAGGTAACAGGGAGGTGCTAGGACAGGACTTTCCGGGTGTTTCTCGCATTCCTCTGTCCAGTGGGAGGAGTGCCAGCTCCATGTGAGGCGGCCACTGGGCACCATCTAGGGAGGTGACTTTACTTTCCCGAGAACGTGTCAGAGAACTAGGCAAGGACTGGCGCCGAGCACAGGAAGGGCCGTGCTTTCACAAGCAGCCTCCCAAACAAGGGGCTTCTCAGAATCCAGAGAAGAGACTCAGGAAGGGGTGAGGCCTGGCCACAAGGGCAGAGCTTCCCTGCAGGGGTTGGAGGGGAGGGGAGAGGCACCCACGAGTCCAGAACGAACAGCTCAGTGCCCAGCCTGGATGGGCAGCGTGGGCAGGAGGAGTACAGTGGCCCTCTGACTCTACCCACCATGGCTCACCTGGGTGCAGGCTGCAGGGTCACCAAGGGAAGGGGTCCAGGCTCCACCCAGTCAGCCACAGCCCTCATGCTTCCCGAGAAGAATCCACCTACGTCTGCGGAAAGGAGGGCACATCTCTCCACTGAGGACGGTGGGGAGTTTGAAAACTGGTCCAGAACATGGAAGGAGATCCGAGCAGGTCAGGTGGTAT
>NW_007731609.1:17951-19292 GCF_000696425.1 Galeopterus variegatus | reverse complement strand
AGAGAGACCGCTGCATGGTGACTATGTAGGGAGAGAGGCACAGGGCGCTATGGGACCCTGCAGGCAGGTCCTAAGTACCTTAACAGTGTCCAGTAACCTCCAGAGTTGGGTGGGGCTGGAGGACACGAGGCCATGGTGCATCCGTGTAGACCTGGCTGAAAAATGGGTGGTCTGCTTTCATGGGGAAGGTGTACTTAGTATGTGATAGCTTCTGGGCCAGGACCCATGGATTCTACTGACCAAACTATGACCCCCAATGTGCCTGGGACAAGTGCCATTTGGAGAAGAAATGTGCAGGGGCAAATAAGCAGAAGTAGAAGAGGATTTGTTTAAGACCTATATCTGGATTCCATTGTCACTCAGTATTTTGAAAGAGAGTGATACATTTGACCATAGAGACCAGCAGACAATAATTCAAATGTCCAACAGTTTATATTATATTATGCCACGTACAGAGCAGTAAAAGGGGGCTTTTGATTTTCATTCTGGGAAAGAGTGTCTTTTAAGGACATGACAGGCAGCTTTGGTATCAGTGGCTGCCCTATGGAACAGGAAGCAAGACAGCACTGTGATTGTGCAGACCCGGACTGCAGTTCCGGGCGTGGATGCCACAGAAAGCTGGATTCCATGCACTCCATAGTGGATGAGTATACAGCTTTCCACTAATGCAGCTTACCTGGGAACGGAAGGGTGAAGGCTGGATCCTTGGGAGGTACAGATTCTACTGGCTAGCGGTGCTCAGGCTCCCACCAGGGACGCTGTTAGATGGTCAAGTTGAATGAGACAACTAAGATTCTTCTTAAATTTTTAATTGCTGCATACTATTTTCAGCTCATTGCTTCCAGTGACCTAATGCAAAATGCCTCTTTACATGATACTTGTTCTCTCCTAGATAATTAATTTGCAAACTTGAGCTAGGACCTGGGAAGCTAAATTCTTTATGATACGAGTTTGCATAACTCCAGCTGTGGCCAAGTGCATGGATAGGAAGGTAGACTTCACCATCTGGGGAAACATTCCACACTCATCAAACCTTGTACTAGACTAAAGGAACTTCATTTTAATTCCTGATAGAAGTCTTGAATACCGAGTCCATACTTTAAGAATTTACATTGGCCTAAAAATATCATGCATGCTGGAAGACGCACTGTCTCCTGATAGGAGCCAAAGGGGGGACACTGTGACCAGAGTGTGCAGCCCAGATCTGAGTCCAGCTCTTTGTCACACATCTGAACGTGCTACGGCCCCCAAGGTTCAGGAGCCATTTATATCCATGCTTAGTGTAGTTTTATTACTTTATTTTTAAAGAAATCTTTTTTTTTTTTTTTTTTTTTTTTAAAA
>NW_007731609.1:15626-16773 GCF_000696425.1 Galeopterus variegatus | reverse complement strand
TTTTTTTTTTTTTTTTTTTAAAAAAATTTTTTTTTTTTTTTTTTTTTTTTTAGAAATTGGACAGAAAAAGATATTCTATGAGGTTTTTGCCACATGGGCTCCATAGATCTCAGCATGGTCCACTGCTTTTCCAGTGAAGCCCTTGGCCCCTGATGGTTTTGGAGTCCATGCGAACAGCTCTGGTTATAGCCCCTGATGGAGAGGTGACCATGGAAATTCACCCAAAAAGGTCATAAATCTGACCCTATGTTGCAGCCTCAGCAAAAAACCTAAGCACGGAGCAGGCTGGAAAAGTGATTTATCCTCCCACAAGGAGAGCAGCTCCACCTGAGCGGCGGTTCTCTGGGCGCACGGCTCCAACTGTGTCAACAGCGAAACTGCGACCCCAGGGGGCACGGGGTCCACACAAGGAACCAAGTCTCAGCCAAACAGTGCGTAAGTCACGAGGAGCCCCACAGAGCTCACCTACGCAGAGAAAGTTCTGTCTTGTCCCTAAAATTTGTTAGAGTATACTGTGCACTCACTGTGTGCCCCCACTTTCCATAAATGATCTCAGGCAACTCCACAACGAGTCACCAGACAAAACACAGGACGCCCTGTTAGATTTGAATTTCAGATAAGCAAGGAGTTATTGCTTAGTATAAGTACCACATATCGCATGGGACATCCTTGCATTGAAAATGATTTGTTGTTTATTTGAATTTCACATTTAACTGGGAGTTTTCCATTTTTATTTGCTGAATCTGGCAATCCTACATTTGAAGTAATTCTCACACACCTATCACGACTTCTGTGTAGGTCACAGTCTGCTCTGCACATGGGCCCGTGTCAACAGAGATGTTGTCCTATTTACGTTCCATTCCAATACTTTGCACACCAATTGGCTCAAAGCAGAAAGCTTACATTTTATAAAATTTGAGAGTGTCTGACACATTAAAAGAAAATGCACTAGCATTTTTTTGCGCGGGTGGATGTATGAGGTTGCTAGTGCTGCCTTAATGAAGTGCCACAGACGGAGTAGCTTAAACACAGTTTATTCTAGCGCAGTTCTGGAGGACAGAAGCCTGAGATCGAGGTGGCAGCAGGTTCAGTTTGTTTGCAGAGCTGTAGAGAAAATCTGTTTCAGGCTCCTCTCATAGATCCTGGT
>NW_007731609.1:13522-14565 GCF_000696425.1 Galeopterus variegatus | reverse complement strand
TTCAGTTTGTTTGCAGAGCTGTAGAGAAAATCTGTTTCAGGCTCCTCTCATAGATCCTGGTGGCCGTGGGCAATCCTTGGTGTTCCGCGGCTTGTGGAATTATTTCCCCAATCTCTGCCTTAATCTTCACATGGTATTCTCCTTCTGTGTGCATCTGCGTCCAAATTTGCTCTTTTTCTAAGGACACCAGTCTTATTAGATTAGGAGCATCCTAATTCCTTCATTCTAACTTGATCATCTCTGTTGCACTCCATCTCCAAATTCGAGTACAGTCACACTCAGAGGTACTGGAGGTAGGACTTCAACATACGAAATTTTGTGGGACACAACGTAACCCATACCAGTGGGTTATACTTTTTGTGGGGTGGAGAGTACATCCACCCATGTGATGAACTAAAGGACAAGAACTTTCTGAGCACATTCTCCCAGACTCAGGAGAGTGAACATCTTGCTCAGACTGATTTATTGTTAGGCAGTCTTTAAAACTGAAAGTGCACCGTGTGCCTGATGTGTCCACTTCACTGTTCACAGGGGTTTCCTAGCTTACCCACTGCTAAGCAATTTCACATCATCTTGTTTGCTCTTGAAAGTCATTTGAGTTATCAGAAATGCTTGGAGGAGGGAAGGAGGCTAAAAGACAGGTGCAGGTGCCCTCCCCTGCCCTGTGTCAGACAGCCACAGTGCTGGGTCCCCAGACCCCACATCAGCGGCCTGTAGAAGGAACCAGTTTGCAGACTGTACCCCCACTTTGAGCCAGTATTTCACTCACCTGCTCACCAAATCAAGTGAGTCTGGGAAGGAAGCAATAAATGCCGTGGCCACAGGTCTATTATCCCTGACGGACTGCTCAATCCAGCGTGAGGCAAAAGACGACTCATTTAAAAATTGTGTGTCTTGAAGGTGATCCATTGTCAGGAAAATGATAACAGATAAGAGAGGAAAGCTCCCTAAAGCAATGCCCCTTCTCAGTCTCATTTTCTTTTTTTTTTTTTTTTTTCCCCTTTTTGTCTTTTTTACTGACCGGTAATGGGATCGCAATCCTC
>NW_007731609.1:7429-13030 GCF_000696425.1 Galeopterus variegatus | reverse complement strand
GAGAGGAAAGCTCCCTAAAGCAATGCCCCTTCTCAGTCTCATTTTCTTTTTTTTTTTTTTTCCCCTTTTTGTCTTTTTTACTGACCGGTAATGGGATCGCAATCCTCGGTGTTGCGCTCGCACCGCACTCAGCCAGTGAGCGGGAACCGGTCTCCACATGGGATTTTTCCCCTTTTTGTCTTTTTTACTGACCGGTAATGGGATCGCAATCCTCAGTGTTGCGCCCGCACCGCACTCAGCCAGTGAGCGGGAACCAGTCTCCACATGGGATCCGAACCCTCGGTGAGAGCGCCGCCGCACTCCCAAGCGGCGCGCTCTCCAGTGCGCCACCGGGCCGGCCCTCAGTCTCATTTTCCGTAAACAAATTGACTATCAAGGAAGGACAGAAATCCCACTAACCAAGAAGAGGGAAGGCCAGTTTTTACCTCCCAAAGTTTTACAATCTAAGTGACAACCCAGCCCTTCATAGCAAAGACAGCAGCTGGGTTCCTGCAGGCCCAGGTATCCCAGCACAGATGCACACACAACAAGCACATCCATCTTCTCCCAGCCAAGCCCCACCTGTGGGCCAAGTGGTCCTCCAGACTCAGATGGCATAATGCACCTGAGGGAAACCAGTGTGTTGACATCTGCTCGTTTCCTCCACAAAAGTGTGAGCAGCTGTGGTAGGAACATGAGGAAGAAGCTTTGGTCTTGAAATTTGCTTTATTTCCTTTAACTTAGCAAGTGCAGCTGGCATCCCACAAGCTGGTTTGAAGGTGGCACCCTGGCTCCTGCAATGTGGCATGGGAGTTCTCACCTTTGTCTAAGTAAGATGACAGAATTCATGCCTTTTCACTAAACGTCCACAAGGACAGCCTCAAGCTGCTCTTCTCCTTTTCTCATGTATCCGAAGCTCTGAAAATGAACTGGGAGGATCTGACTCACCTGGAATTCCCCATGTCTCCAACGAAGGTCACACCTGCTTTCGAAGAACTTCCACTTAAGACTCTGACCGTCAGAGCACTGCACTCCTTGCTGTGAATAGGATACTCAGGGAAGAGCTGGAGCCACGACCCTCACCAGGGAAGAGGTGCAGCCACATTCCCCACCAGGGAACAGCCGGGGCCACAGCCCCTGCAGTACAGAGGAACTGAGAAGTGGGTCCCAGATCTGCCCTTAGGTTCCTGGCTCCTGGAGGAGGATGGACTCCAAGGCCCGGCACTGGGCTGACCATTCAGGTCTTGTGTATAAATAGCCCTGTACCACGGAGGAGGCTCTCAGAGGGTGAGGTGGTCAGAAACCCTGCGCTGAGTCCCCCTGTGCAAAGAAAAGCCACTGGTCAGAGGCAAATATCCAGTTACTCCTTGCTGTATGTCTTTTCTTGCCCTACAGAGGGGTCATTTTGACTGATTTTAGACACCTCATTTGTAAACTATAAAGGCTTCTGGAATCCTGTATGAATTTGGTTTGCCAGACACAGACCCTGAGGCAAGGATTCCCGTGTGAGAGGTGACCCCTGGCAGCTGCAGGCAAGTGGAGCTGGGAAGGGGTAGGTCAGTCCTGCTCATGAGCAGGTTGTCACCATGAGCTCCCCAGGGCCATGGAGTGAGCACACTGTCCTGCTACAGGCTGAATTGTGTCCCCCAGAAAGATATGCTCAAATTCTAACCCCCAGTGCCTACGAATGTGACCATGTTTGGAGATAGGGTCTTTGCAGATGAAATTAGTTAAGAGGAGGTCAGCTGGAGTAGAGTGGGCCTTAAATTCCATGTGACTGGTGTTCTTCTAAGAAAAGGCAATGAGACACAGAGACAAGGAGGGAGATTGTCACGGGAAGACAGAGGCAGAGATTACGGTGATGCAGCCACTAGCCACGGATTGTCAGCAACCCCGAGAGTGAGAAGGAGACAAGAAAAAACCTGCCCTAAGAGCCTCTAGAGAGAGCCCAGCCCTGCTGCCACTATGAGAGAATGATTTCTGTGATTTAAGCCCCCAGGTTTGTGGTGCTTTGTCATGGCAGCCTCGGGACACTGACACACCCACCATGTCATGTCCATCACAGGTTCAGGGGTGCTCCTGGGGCTCTCCCCTAGGCAGTGCTGCCACCCTGGGCACAGACAGCTGCCCCAAGGCCAGGGGAAGGCCCTAGACAGGCAGAGATACAGGTGCCCACAGCAGGCACCGTCCAAGTCTATGGCTGGCCGGTTGCACCTGCTCCATGATGGCTTGGTAACTGGTGACAGGCCCTCTCACCTGAGGGCGCACCTGAGAAAACATGCTGAAGTTACCCTCAGTGCTCAGATCCAAACTAACATCATATGGCACCTGCAGCAGCCCCTACCTGCTCGCACCCCTTCTCCTCGTATAGAGGGGTCGGTAGCACACAGATGGGGCCTCTGGGGGGTCACCTCCCCTCAAACGGCATCTTGGTCATGAAACACTGAGTTATGGGGCAAATGGGCTGCTCCTTTGAAGGATCTTTTTTGCAAATGCTTCCCCCGGTGGTGTGTGGGGGTCCGCTCAGCTCACCAGAGCCTGTTGGTGATGTGCCTCTATCTGTCCGCACTGTGGCCCCTTCCCATCCATCCTCACCACGTCCCCCTTCCAGGAAGTTACCGGAAGTTTAAATGAGAGTGACTGAGATCTGTTAGAGGACTCTGTATCTGTGCATCGGTTGAGAAAAGCTGTCCAGACCCAAGCAGAAGGGTGTGGTCACTAAGTGTGTGTTCAGGCAGGACAGTGGTGGTCTTCAGCCACAGCAGTGGCATCCTGTTAGCCTGGTCTGGGGAACGGAAGAGATTTGCAGTGTGGCTTTGGGAAAACTGCTCAACCTCTCTGATCCTCAGGACCTGTGTTTCCATATAAAATTACTGAAAATAATGCATATATCTTAGAATTACTGAGTGGACTAAATAAGATAATGTGGGTGTGTGAATGTTAATAGTTATTAATTGTGATAATTAATTATTTTCCGTTTTTTTTTTTCCTTTTCCGTGATGATCTTGAATTTACATAAATATTGCAGCAAGTACTAGCCCACAGGAGGCATGTGGCCTGCCTGTCGCGTGAGGTCTGTCCTCTGCCATGCTGCACCATTGGGGCAAGGAAGAGCCTCACATCAGCTCTGAACACTGCTGACGTCTGAATCCCGCCACCGAGTCCGGGATATTATGAGTCTTCCTTTTGGCTTCTGCAGAGGTCTGGGGTCCTGAAGAATAACAAAGCCAGGCCACGCTCAGCTCAGCAGAGTTACTAAGTCTTCCCGTGTGGGGGTGATGAGCTTAGTGTGTCCTAAAACAGCGACATCCAGAGCATCTTCCTCCAGAATAGAAAACTATTAACTAGCTGTTAGCTACAGAAATTAAACAAAACCAAAATCCTCAAAAGAACAAAAATCGAAGTAGAGACACTCTACGGGAGGGATTCCCCTCCAACAGCAGTGACCATAAAGGCTGAGGATAACTCCGCCAAAGCTCTCCTACGAAGCTCTCCTACGAAGCCCTCTGACGTCTCAGAGCCACATAGCCAAAGGCGGTGACACATGAGCAGGGTGTCCTCCGTCGGCGCAGCTAGCCGGCTCTGCACACCGCGAGGGCTTATCCGTGTTAACATAAACCCTCATTAGAGGGGATTAGGAGAGAAACAGTGACAAACAGGATGGACACTAACCCTCGGAGGATCCCAGGAAGACACCACACACTAATTATCCTTTTAAATGACTCGAAGATGCCGAGGACGCCTATCAGCGTATGTGCACGGGATGCACGGGGAATTGTGTTTTACAGGCAACAACCTGTTTGTATTTTGCAACAGTTCTATGCTCTGCGCCCCAACATGCACACACGCACATGCACCACACACACACACACCACACGCACACACCACACACGCACACACCACACACGTGCACTCCACACACATGCACTCCACACATGAGCACACAACATGTGCACACACGCACACACGCACACACACCACACACGCACACAACACACATGCACACACCACACGCACACAACACACACACACACACCACACACACACACCACACACACCACACACACACACCACACGCACACACCAGACACACACACACACCACACGTACACACCAGACACACACACACACCACACACGCACACACGCCATGCACACACCACACACGCGCCCACCACACGCGTGCACTCCACACATGCGCACACAACATGCGCACACCACACTCACGCACCACACACTCATGCACCACACACATGCACACCACACATGCACACACACACCACATGCACACACACCAAACATACACACATCACACATGCACACACATGGCACGCTCCAGCATGGGATACAGAAGTCAATGATCGCTACCTGAGAAAGGCTCCTGCAGTCTGCTTTGAAGCCCCTCCGAAGGCTCAGAGGTGTGGGGACATTCTCAGGACCGAGGGAGTCTGGGGCTGGATCTTGTTGGGATGCCAATGTCAGCTCCACTTGTAGGGACACATACTTCTTAAAGTTCNTATATAAAATAAGTGGACTTGTGTCAGCCTCCCATTTACCTCCCTGAAGACGAAGCTCCTCTGTTCCCCCTCCAGATCCTGTGGCCAGTGGATGCCTGTTGCGTCCTCTCTGTGCAGAGAGAAACCTGTCGGCGACGCAGGGAAAGGACTTCATGAGGCACGCACCCTCTGCAGGATGGAAACAGCCAGCGAGCTGAAGCCCTGAGCACCCTGCATCCTCCCTCCATCCCGAGGGAGTCAGCCTCAGGACCCAGCACCTGGGCTGTACTCCTGCGGTGCTTGGACCTTCTGGTCCCTCTGTCTTCAGAGGGGTTTAGCCATGAGCACATTCAGCCCTCCAGCAGCTCCCCCAGCCTGCTGATACCACCTTACTGCTGGTTCTTGGTTCTCAAGTTAGGGTAACATTCTGTTGTCATTCCCCTGGGGTACTCTCTCCTGTAGACACCAGAACAGATTGGTTCTTAGCTGTCTTATTTGGAGGCCGGTTGGTTCATTTCCCACCTTATTAGCCTTCACCAACCTCTTGCTTACCTTGGTTTCAAACCCAGACTCATCTGCAGAGCTGGGTAGCAACATGACAAATGGCTAGGGGCCTGCTAAGCCATTGTCCACCTGGGGCTCCCAGTCACTTCTGGGTTTGTGTTTTCCCTCTGCTTGTGAAGGGGACATTAGCACAAAGGAACAAGCATCTTGGAGAGGGCTGCAGATCAAGCTCGTGATACTGGGTCCCCATGGAACTCGGACACCACATTTCTCCTTACCCAGGACTTTAGGGCAACGTGACCTGTATCATTGGGACAGCCCTCACAGCCTTCTGAAATCAGTACTGTTGTCATCTCTATTCTACGAAAGAGGAAATGAGGTGCAGAGGTCCTTTGTAGCTTTTCAGAAATCCCCCAGCCCACATGGGAGAGCAGAGATTTTGGCCCTGGCCCCTGGTCCCAGCCCATGAGATGTCACACTGAACTGGGCTCTCTCTTTCTCACTGGAGCAAAGAGCTGAGCATCTTTGGCTTTTCACCAGACACACTGTCCATGTCTCCATCACTTGCACTGTGCAATTAGAATTTGTAAAAAAAAAAAAAAAAAAAAAAAAAAAAAAAAAAA
>NW_007731609.1:0-6429 GCF_000696425.1 Galeopterus variegatus | reverse complement strand
AAACCAGCTGCCATCTCTGAAAAAAAATTAGACTAGCCTAGAGTGTTGGAAACATCTCCCGTCTCTGGGCTCCATAGCAGCTGAATGACAGCAGAACATCCGGGGTGGCTCCTGTTCATGGTTACATCACCACATCAGCCCCACCATTGGTGGCCCCTAAAGCTAATATCCTTCTGTGGGTTCACCCATGCAAAATCCCTATGGAGCAAGAAGCAATCTCTGCCTTAGTTTTGCCAAGTACAGAAACACATGGTTTACACTACTCCAGTGACGTAATGTGAGGTAGTTTATTTTCAGCAGAGAATCATTTGACATTTAATATTGGTCCTCTATCGATCTGTTGATGGTCTTAACATGTCATTTATATTTTTCAGCTACATCTAACTGCATTTTATGAGGGGAATTATATTCCATAGCAATTTTTTGCAAATTTAGGAACTCACAAAGGTCTTAGAATATATCTGTCATGCATATAAAGAATGTGTGACATCGGAGAAGCTATTGTCTGAGGACAGATCCAAAGAAACAGAACTCAAATTGAAAACAAAGAAATGTTATTATTATAAATCAGAGAGAAAGAGCTTCTGGAGAGTGCTAATTACCAGGCACAGCAACAGAGAAGTTGTGTATTTTATTTAGCTGGAATGCTGGAACGTGAGGGGAATCCCACCTAGTGTTGGCTTAGGAGACCAGTTAACAGAGATGAGTGGATGGACTTTATGTGGATCTTGGCAAGGGTCATGTAAAACTTTTGGAAACAGCGGGGCTGTGACAAGTAACAGGAGTGCCATCTGCTTCATTCATCACAAGAGTAACCACAGCATGGTTCCCAAGGTTGGGAATGTTATGGGATATCAAGGAAGAGTCACGTAATGTCAGTGTGGTGGAGTGAGTGACTATTGCTCTAAGTGGGACCAGAGTGAGCAGTAAACATCACAGAGTCACGGAGGTGCATTTAGCGATGGGCAACTTTGATTACAAGAAAAAGTAACGAGATAACTCAATCTGCTAGAATGCCACAGGCAATTCGGGTTTTGAAACAGTTAGGTGGAGTAGCTGACTTTCAACCCTACATTCCTCCTCAGCTCCAGGGCCAGCCCCTGCGGAGCCCTCGTCCAAATCCCAACTGCACCAACTCATGCAGCAAACGCACTTACATGCTTCCAGCAGAACTCCAAAAATGCTTCACCTCTTTAAAGTGTCAATTGCAGTGCCATCTGCTTCATTCATCACAAGAGTAACCACAGCATGGTTCCCAAGGTTGGGAATGTTGTGGGATATCAAGGAAGAGTCACGTAATGTCAGTGTGGTGGAATGAGTGACTATTGCTCTAAGTGTGACCAGAGTGAGCAGTAAACATCACAGAGTCACGGAGGTGCATTTAGCGATGGGCAACTTTGATTACAAGAAAAAGTAACGAGATAACTCAATCTGCTAGAATGCCACAGGCAATTCGGGTTTTGAAACAGTCAGGTGGAGTCGCTGACTTTCAACCCTTTCCTCCTCGGCTCCAGGGCCAGCCCCTGCGGAGCCCTCATCCAAATCCCAACTGCACCAACTCATGCAGCAAACACACTGACATGCTTCCAGCAGAACTCCAAAAATGCTTCACCTCTTTAAAGTGTCAATTGCAAAAAAATGGGTGGCTTTTTAGCATTGTCATATAGATATAATTTTTGCCCTAGGAACTGGAAAACTTCCCTTCACAGGATCAAAGGACAGCTATGGCGTTTTGCAGTTCCTCTGCTAGCTTTCTTATTAAAAATGAATGCTGCTAATAATTTCATTTATATGCATTAGTATTGGAGGAAAAAGTACCTTCACTGAATTTGCCTTGAAATTCAGAATGCTATCAGGAAGCACCATGACAAGTCATAATATCATGGTATTTTCCTGATTTATCTCTATTTCTTGATTGTAATGTGTCACTATTGTATGACAAAAGTATTGCTTAAGGAAATGCACGCTTTTTTTTCAAGTTGAGCTCATCTGTTTCTTTTAGTTTCAAGCTTAAACTAATGGGCATTCTTATGTCTAGCTATTGTATGACAAAAGTATTGCTTAAGGAAATGCACGCTTTTTTTTCAAGTTGAGCTCATCAGTTTCTTTTAGTTTCAAGCTTAAACTAATGGGCATTCTTATGTCTACACCACAATGCACACACACTTTGATGGTTCTTTCTTTGAGTGATTTATTTATTTAGTGCCAAGATAATACAATTTAGAATTAGGTAAATAAGCATTATTGGTTGATGCTTTCCTGATATCATATTATTCTTCCTGTTATCAGTGCAGCAATGTGCATAAGCAATGTGTAGGCTCCTAATGCATATGTCTGCCAGTGGTAATTCCACACGCCACCCTTTGCCCATCACAGAATGGCCCTAAAGGCATTGCAGGTTAACGGTGTTTTAATCCCCTTATGCATGCATAATGTGACAAGCTTTGCATAAATAATAATAAATAATTGGTATGTATAAATAATTTATCATGTATTTTTGCAGTGGAAGTAGGAATCTTAGACATATTTTAAACAAAGGGAACTGCAAACATGATCTCAATCAGAAAAGGGGTTAAGTCTTTTTCAAACACAACTTTCGGTGCTCATACACATTCAATGTATATTTGTGATTTCTTTTGACAGTTTATTATATCACCAAAGTCTTTGAAGCATGACAAAATACCTATATCTGTGTCTTAAAATCATAAAAAAATAAATTCTAAATTGGAGACTTCTTTTCAAAATACATTGAGTATTATCTCTTATTAAGGAAATCATTTTGTATTTTCCTGAGAGTGAATCAAGGTAAAATCCTTCACAGTTAAGTACATTATTTGATGTGAAGATTCTACGTTTAATTCGGTAAACATTTCAGAGTAAACTCAGGTACCTACATCTAAGTATGTGCAAAACACTGAGAAAAATGATAGCATTGAAAGCTGGTCACTTGTCGACTTGGGGAAGTGGATAGGTGGATAGCAGACCGAATCACTGCATAGATCCTGGAGGAAAGAGCCACTACCCCGCCGGCGGGTTTCTCCCTCCCTGGCTTCTGCCCATGGCCCTGTCTCTGGGTGGACAACACAGACGTGTCCTCGCAGACCCCTGCAGCAGACGCGCTTGCCCACGTGGTGGGGAGAGGCCCAGGTAGACAGAGAAATTTTCATCCATCAACTTCCTATTTCCTGTATCTCAGATTTTTCTTACTTGCCCTTCTTCTCTAATATATATATATATTTTTAATTTCTATGAAATTTAATTTAGCAGGCACAACTGGTTTCAGTGAAAAATGAGTTTGTAAGAGAAAATGAGAGGCATGGGAATGCCTGAGGGACACAGTGGACCTGCAGAAACTCTCCCCCGCCAGCCCCGGACCACGCCTGGGTTCCCGCACGTGTCCACCTCCGTCCACGTCTGCACAGAAGGCCCTCACTTACATACTATCTAAAAATTGAACAAGGAACAATACCCTTTGCTGTCTGATCTTACAGACAATCTCTTTTGGTCACAGGTCAAGACTGTTACCTCTGCATTGAATTAACAAACCTGTGTTTTGGCACCAGATGAACTTGGTCAGTCCTGACTCTGCCCTAGATTAGTTGACTGAGTTCGCAGAGGTAAATTGACTGGGACCCACGCATTCTTCATACTGTGGGCTGGTAGCAAGCTCACGACGTTAAATGGATGCTGCATGTCACACACTTAGACCCTGCCGGCCTCCCATGCCCCTGCTCCCTGGGCTGTCCCACTGGCCCCATCCCCTGAGCCCAGTCTTTGGCTGTCCTCCTGTGTGTCCCATCTCTGGACTCCACGTTTCCCTCCCACAGTTTCCTCCCATCAACCCCCTTTCACAAATCCTGTGCCTTTCCCCTCCATAGCTCTGGCCTCGCTCATCAAAAGAGGGGTCTCTTGCCAGCCTGGCCCACTCTTGACCTGTCTTTCTTCTTACATTTATACATTCGCATACTAAAAACCATCATATCAACTTGCTCAGATAAAGAAAATAAATTTGATTTTGCATATTAAAAACATTGAGTAGCTGGGACAAAACTATGAAAGCCTAGGCACCCACAACTTCCTCCCATCCCCACCTCCTGCAACAACGGGTATGGGAGAGGCCCTTTGGTGGGTACCCCAGTGGTCCCATCTCTCCCTCAGCCATGCAGAGAAGGACTATGGGTGAGTGTGGACCAGTGGAAATGCAGGGCAGGGGTGACAGGTCGGGGAAGAAGGAGACCGTCTGGAAGGTGGACAGGGCAGGCAGCAGCTGGGTGGGGGGAGGTTTGATCAGGGCGTGTGGTGGGCGTGGCGCCCAGAGGACTGGGACCAGAGGTAGCTGGAGAAGCCTGTGCGGAGGTTTCACTAGGTGCCCTGTAATTCAATCCTGTCTTCCTGCCATGCCTCCCCTACTCTCAGCATCACCTCCTGAGCAAACACTCATGCCTGTGGGTGTTTTTCAGGAACATTGGTGATCCCCAGACCTAGAAAGACCCCCAAATGTGAGATTAGTTCTGAGACTCTACTCACAAACTATGGACGCCCTAGAGCCCTATAGCTCTGAACACCTATGAGCAGTGTTGGTACGGGGTCAGCCACATGTCAGCCTGACACTCTTCCTGATGCTGGATGTCAACTGAGGACAGAATGAACCCTGCAGTGACCACGGGAAGGCCAGGAGTACTAATTAAAGGGACAGAGATGAAATGTGCATGGCCCACTCCAGTGGCTATATGCAGGCTTGTGTGGGAAAGGTCACCCGTGAGGTGCCCGAGCTGTTCCCCTTCACGGTGCATGCTGGGAGTTGAATTGCACCCCCAGAAGACGTCTTGAGGTCCTAACCACTGGAGCCTGTGAATGCGACTTATGTGGAGATAGGGTCTTCATGTAAGATGGAGTCCCACCAGGTTAGGTTGGGCCCTAACCCAGTGAGGGGTATCCTCGTAAGATGGCACGATTTGCACACAGACACAGAGGGAAGAGGGCCATGCCGAGCAGGAGGCAGAGATCGAGTGACGCTGCCACAGGAACACCAACACCAGCAGAGCCCGGAGCAAGGCGCAGAACAGGTCCTCCCTGGGGCCTCAGAAAGAGCACGGCCCTCCTGACACCTTGATTTCAGACTTCTGGTCCCCAGAACTGTAAGAGGATATTTTATGTCGTTTTAAAGCCCCCAATTGGTGGTCATTTGTCATGGCAGCCCTAGAAAAGAAATACAGCATGCATTTTTAAGAATGAAAAAGTCAGTTATACTAAAACTCTGGCATGCGACAGGCAGTCCCTGCCCCATTTGGAGCATTGATTTAGTTGACAACCCGGAGGCTGCCTTCTCGAGACTCCTGCCTGTGTGTTTAAGCTGCCCACCATTCTGTTAAGGTGCCTTGATTTTTCTCTTCTAATGGAAGACATTGTTCACTGATCAAATGTTGGCCAGCATGCATTTTTACTGATTCCTGGACCAAGATGCTCCCTGCAACCAACACCGTCTATTTCCTTCACCGGGCGCAGCTGCCCTGAGGAGGGAAACACATTGGATAACACGTCAGGAAGCGTGTTCCACCAGAAGAATGAAAGAACCAGATTAAACTTCTCATCAAAGTTGAATTTTCTTGCAATGGCTCTCAGAGAAAGGGCAGGATGATGGCTTTTCAGTGAGACGGGACTACGCCACAGTAACCTCTTTCCAATAAGGCAGAGAACCAGGGCCAGCGGTGACAAGTGTGCCTATTGCTTTTTCTCTTAGGGAAGCTCTCCTTGTGGGGACACTTAAAAGACTCAGTCCAATCACCAGTGCCACCCTCAGCCCCCACACGAGGAATTGGAGCCCCTCAGAGAAAGCATTTTTGACTGATCAGGGCTGCTGCTTCCACTCTGGTGTGACGTGATATTTCTTTTGGCAGAGGTCACTGGTGCTCAAGACCCATCATCACTAACTTATTAGATCTTGAGGCAATTAGCTGAAAACAAACAGAGGAGACAAGCCTGGTATTGAAACACAGAAACCAGTAGAAAATAGCCCATGGCAGTCCATTATTTCAACTGCTGCTTCAAAGGCGGGGACCTGAAAACAAACAGAGGAGACAAGCCTGGTATTGAAACACAGAAACCAGTAGAAAATAGCCCCTGGCAGTCCATTATTTCAACTGCTGCTTCAAAGGCGGGGATGGGCCTCTGGGAAGAAAGGAGTGCATTGTTTTCATGTGACGTGTGTACAGGAGGTGGGCTCGCTGCATCGTTTTTCTATTGATTCGGGTTACAGCCAAGCTTGCCTTGCAGTACTCGGTTGGTGGAAAGCACTTTTCAGTTTCCACCTGAACCCTCCGTGCAGTGCGGAGCACGATTAGCCAAGGATTAAAAATCCAGTTAGACTCTCCCTTGACATGAGAAATCAGACAAGGAATTTTGGAAAATGAATTGAAAACTACTTCTTAA